>NC_054840.1:30722782-30733502 GCF_018345385.1 Vulpes lagopus | reverse complement strand
CATCTGTGGGATTATGACTGAACGCCTCTAAGTCAGAATCCCGCCCAGGCGGAACGATACGGCAGCGCCGCGGAGCCTCGGTTGGCCTCGGATAGCCGGTCCCCCGCCGTCCCCGCCGGCGGGCCGCCGCGCGCGCCCCGCGTGGCGCGGCGTGCCCCGCCGCGCGTCGGGACCGGGGTCCGGTGCGGAGAGCCCCTCGTCCCGGGAAACGGGGCGCGGCCGGAAAGGGGGCCGCCCCCTCGCCCGTCACGCAACGCACGTTCGTGGGGAACCTGGTGCTAAACCATTCGTAGACGACCTGCTTCTGGGTCGGGGTTTCGTACGTAGCAGAGCAGCTCCCTCGCTGCGATCTATTGAAAGTCAGCCCTCGACACAAGGGTTTGTCCGGTCCGGTCCGGTCCTGTCCTGTCCTCTTCCTTCCTCCCTTCTCCCCCCCGCCCCCCCCCCCGCCGTCCCGCCGCCCCTGCCGCGGCGGGAGACGGGGCCGGGGCGGGGACGGGACGGGGCAGGGCAGGGCGGGGTGGGGGCTCGCCGGAGCCTTCCCCATCCCATCCGTTCCGTCGCTCCATCCTTCCTCTCGCCGGGCCGCTTCCCGGCGAGGCGAGGGGTGGGGGGTGCGCTCACCCCGCCGCTCGGCGCCTGGCGCGTCGGTCGGGGCGCCCGGCACGCTGACCCCCTCCTTCTCCGCAGGGGCGCTCGCCCCGGGCTGGGACGGGGAAGGGGGGGAGAGCCGGGTGGCCTCGGCTGACAGGCGCGGGGGCGTCGTCGCGGGCGGCCGCGCGGACCCCCCCCTCCCAGAGGGGCCCGCGAGGCCGGAGGGGCGCGCGTGCGCCCTTGCGCCTCCTTCCCTCCCTCCCGGTGGATCCGGTCGACCAGCGGCCCCGCGGCCCCGCGGCCCCGCGGCCCCGCGGCGGCCGCCCTCCCGGGTCGACCAGCACCCCCGTTGGCGCCTCGCCGACTACCCGGGCGGCAGAGGCCGGGCCTCTCGCCCTCCCGGTGCGACCAGCCGGCCGGGTCTCACGCCGCGCCCGTGTCTCCGCCCCTCCACGGGTCGACCAGCAAGCCGTTCCCTCGCGCCCGCCTCCATTCTCCACGCGGGGGACTTGAGTGGTTTGTGCCGTCGCGACCGGTGCCTGATGCCCAGCGATTCCCCCGGTCTCACCCTTGATCCTCCCCCCCTCCCCCCCTTTACGGATCTATTCGTGACAGACGCACAGAGGCAGAAAGCTAAGCACGGGGAGAAAGACACACCGCACGCGAAACCCGATGCGGTACTCGGGGATCGTGCCCTGGACCGAAGGGAGGCGCTCGACCGCCGTGCCACCCATGCGTCGCCACCAGTTTGCCTTTTTCTTTTTTCTCCCTTTTTTTGGGGGGAGGGAAGGTTTCTATATATGTATGTATGTATGTATGTATGTATGTATTTACTTATTTGCTTACTATTGATTGATCGATTGATTTATCAGACAGAGACGGAAAGACGGAGAAGCAGGCTCCATCCAGGGCGCCTGACGTGGGACTCTGAGCCCGCGTCTCCAGGACCACGCCCGGGGCTGAAGGTGGACCTCGACCGCCGGGCCACCCGGCCGTTCCCGCAAGTTGGCCTTTTTTTTTCTTTTCTTTTCTTGGAAGGTTTGTTTGTTTGGATGGATGGATGGATGGATGTACTTGCTTATTTGCTTACTTTTTATTCGTTCATTCATATTCATTATTCATTGTTCTTTCTTTCTTTCTTTCTTTCTTTCTTTCTTTCTTTCTTTCTTTCTTTCTTTCTTTCGTCAGAGACGGAGAGACGGAGTATCAGGCTCCATCCAGGACGCCCGACGTGGGACTCTGAGCCCGCGTCTCCAGGACCACGCCCTGGGCTGAAGGCGGAGCTCGACTGCCCGGGCCACCCGCCGTTGCCGCAAGTTGGCCTTTTTTTTTTTTTTTTTTTTTAGTTTTTCTTTTTCTTTCTTTCTTTTTCTTTCTTTCTTTCTTTTTTCTTTCTTCTTTCTTTTTTTGTTTTTAAATTTTTATTTATTTATGATAGTCACACACACACACACACAGAGAGAGAGAGAGAGACAGACAGACAGACAGACAGAGACACAGGCAGAGGGAGAAGCAGGCTCCATACACTGGGAGCCCGATGTGGGATTCGATCCCGGGCGTCCCTAACGCACCCCTCTTACTCCCCATTGCTTCCCCCACGGCCTTGCGTGTTCCTCTGCTTCCCGCACGCGACCTCGTGCTCTATGTCTATCTCTAGACAACACCCTACCTCTAGACGACACCCTACCGTATCCGCCTAGGGAATAAGCTAAGACGGGGCCGATTCTCATGGGACCGTTCTTGTGCTGAGGACGTGTCCTTGTCTGCTGTAGCGGTGGCGACAAAGCGGAGGGCCCCTCTCCCTGCGCACACGGTGCCGGGGCGTGGGGACGTGAGGCAGGAAGGACGGCTTTGGGGTTGTGGACATTTCTTTCTTTTTTTTTTTTTTTAAGATTTATTTATTTATTTATTTATTTATTTATTTATTTATTTATTTATGATAGAGAAAGAGAGAGAGAGAGAGGCAGAGACACAGGAGGAGGGAGAAGCAGGCTCCATGCCGGGAGCCCGACGTGGGACTCGATCCCGGGACTCCAGGATCGCGCTCTGGGCCAAAAGCAGGCGCTAAACCGCTGAGCCACCCAGGGATCCCTTGCGGACATTTCTACAACCGATCCGGAAAGAAGCCCGCCGTCCGGTGTCCCGGATCTTTGGGGGTGAGGGCTCCAGGACGCCTCGGATGACGTTTCCAAGTGCGCCCTTCCCGGGGGCTGGAACCGGAACCGGAACCGGAACCGGGGCGGCATGGGTGGTTCGGAAGACGCTGCCGCCGCCGGCGGCGGCCGCTGCGCCCCCTAGCGGTGCAGATGTCCCCGTACCGGAGAGGGGGAGGGGGAGGGGGAGGGGGAGCGAAACATCCCTAAGGAAGGCCCCGCTTGGGCGCCCGACGTTTTCCTGAGTCGGGAAACGCTACTGACCTGGGTGGATCCGGACCAGGCTGTGTCCCAGCTGCCCTGCGATCCCATATGCCTCACACCTGGACTCCCCGGGCGGGCGAGCCAGCTTTCTGGCCCTGCCTGCCTGAGCCTACCTCTCTATCTCTGGCATCCAACTTGCAACTTCAAGTCCCTGAGGTCGAGAGCTTCGGCTCTCTGGGTCCTGCTAGTAACCCAAACAGACAGACACGTTTGCCATGCCATGCCATGCCATGCCATGCCATGCCATTCCATTCCATTCCATTCCATACCACTTGCAATCAGGCATCTGCGAAATGAATATTGAGCAAGGGAATTCTCAGCCTTGAACGTTTCTGGGCCCCGCTCCCTTGGCTTTCGCACCGGCCAAAGGTCCAAAGGGCTCCGAGAAACCTCAGCACACGGGCTCTGTTTCCGTCCCTCTGAACACACGTTGCCTGTCTGTCTCCCTTATAATACAGAAACGGGGACGCCTGGGTGGCTCCGTGTGGAGCATCTGCCTTAGGGGCACGTCGTGATCACAGGATCCGGGGATCCAGCCCCACATCGAGCTCCTTGCATTGGAGCCTGCTTCTCCCTCTGCCTAGGTCTCTGCCCCTTTCTCTCTCTCTCTCTCTCTCTCTCAAAATCTGGTAAAAATAAAAAGAAAGAAAGAAAGAAAGAAAGAAAGAAAGAAAGAAAGAAAGAAAGAAGAGAAAGAAAGAAAAGAAAATTCCCTACGTTCGGACTTCCAGGTCACCCCATCAGAAAGATGCCTCGTGGGATGGGACCCAAGAGGTGGTCCAGAGAAATAAGGACCCGACTCCCCCCCCCACACACACACACACACTTCCCATGAGTCCAAATCATGAAGAAGACGGGGAAAGCAGGCCAGGCAGGCAGACACCAGAAATCCGAAGTCCACACGCACGCACGCACGAGCACCAGAACCGATGCCCAACCCACTGCCTGCGCCTCCACCTCTTTCACAGGGCTGAAAGGCAACCACGGACAAGGCCTGTTTTCCAGGAGGAAGCCGACATGAAGGAACAGGGGGCGTTGGAGGCGGAAGGCTGGAAGGTTGACGGATAGAGAAAGGAAAAGAGGGACAAGAGGGACGGGTGGACACCTGGGTGGCTCAGTGGTTGGGCGGCTGCCTTCCTCTCAGGGCGTGATGCGGGGGGGGGGGGTTTGGGGAGGTGGAAGGGATACCCTGGGGTCCTGTGCCCGCATCCGGTTCCCTGCCTGCGGGGAGCCTACTTCTCCCTCTGCCTGTGTCTCTGTCTGCCTCTCTCTGTGTCTCTCAGGAGTAAATAAAGAAATCCTTAAAAAAAAAAAAAGGAAAAAAATAAAAACCTTTAAATCTGTCTCACTCCTGGCGGGGGTGGGGACTGCCTTGCCGTCTCTGCGCCTCCGCCTCCCCCGTGGCCCCCGCACACACACACCCCCCGCCCCCGTTTCTGCAACACTCCTGTGGATGGAGTGGTGAACTCCTCTGCCATCATCCCGGGGGCCTGCTTGGAGGGCACGAACACACGTAGGGCACGTTCTTCTCTTCTCTAACCCTAACCCTAACCCTAACCCCTAACCTAACTCTAACCCTAACCCTAACCCTTACCCTAACCCTAACCCCTAACCCTAACCCTAACCCCTAACCCTAACCCCTAACCCCTAACCCAAACCCAAACCCTAACCCTAACCCCTAACCCTAACCCTAACCCATACCCTAACCCTAAACCCTAACCCTAACCCCTAACCCGTACCCTAACCCGTACCCTAACCCTAACCCCTAACCCTAACCCGTACCCTAACCCTAACCCTAACCCTAACCCTAACCCTAACCCGTACCCTAACCCTAACCCCTAACCCTAACCCCTAACCCTAACCCGTACCCTAACCCTAACCCCTAACCCGTACCCTAACCCTAACCCTAACCCGTACCCTAACCCTAACCCTAACCCCTAACCCTAACCCTTACCCAAACCCTAACCCTAACCCGTACCCTAACCCGTACCCTAACCCTAACCCGTACCCTAACCCTAACCCTAACCCGTACCCTAACCCTAACCTTAACCCTAACCCGTACCCGTACCCGTACCCTAACCCTAACCCCTAACCCGTACCCGTACCCGTACCCGTACCCTAACCCTAACCCGTACCCTAACCCGTACCCGTACCCATACCCTAACCCTAACCCGTACCCTAACCCGTACCCTAACCCTACCCTAACCCTAACCCGTACCCTAACCCGTACCCGTACCCTAACCCTAACCCTAACCCTACCCTAACCCTACCCTACCCTAACCCGTACCCTAACCCGTACCCAACCCGTACCCTAACCCTAACCCGTACCCTAACCCGTACCCTAACCCTACCTAACACCCTACCCTAACCCTAACCCGTACCACCCTAACCCTAACCCGTACCCTAACCCGTACCCTAACCCTACCCTAACCCGTACACCTAACCCGTACCCTAAACCCTAACCCGTACCCTAACCCGTACCCTAACCGTACCCAACCCTAACCCGTACCTAACCCTAACCCGTACCACTAACCCGTACCCTAACCCGTACCCTAACCCGTACCACCCTCCTAAACCCTAACCCGTACCCTAACCCGTACCCTAACCCGTACCCTAACCCTAACCCGTACCCTAACCCTAACCCTACCCTAACCCGTACCTAACCGTACCCTAACCCTAACCCGTACCCTAACCCTAACCCATACCCTAACCCGTACCCGTACCCTAACCCTAACCCATACCATAACCCGTACCCTAACCCGTACCCTAACCCCTAACCCTAACCCGTACCCTAACCCTAACGCGTACCCTAACCCGTACCCTAATCCGTACCCTAACCCTAACCCGTACCCTAACCCTAACCCGTACCCTAACCCGTACCCTAACCCTAACCCCCTAACCCGTACCCTAACCCTAACCCCCTAACCCTAACCCTAACCCGTACCCTAACCTCCTATCCCGTACCCTAACCCTAACCCGTACCCTAACCCTAACCCCCTAACCAGTACCCTAACCCGTACCCTAACCCTAACCCCCTAACCCTAACCCTAACCCGTACCCTAACCCTAACCCCCTAACCCGTACCCTAACCCGTACCCTAACCCTAACCCCCTAACCCTAACCCTAACCCGTACCCTAACCCCCTAACCCGTACCCTAACCCTAACCCGTACCCTAACCCTAACCCGTACCCTAACCCTAACTCCTAACCCGTACCCTAACCCGTACCCTAACCTCTAACCTGTACCTAACCCGTTTCCTAACCCTAACCCGTACCCTAATCCCTAATTGTACCCTAAACCTAGCCCAAACCCCTGCCTTAACACCTAACCCTAAACTTCAACCCCATCCCTCGCTCTATCTCTAAACGTATTCCCTCCCCCTTCCCTTAACCCTAAACCCTATAACCTATGTGTTACATCACCCTTGTCCATTCCCTAACTCTGTTTCCTAATCCCAAATCCGTACCTTACTCCTTACTCTTGACCCTTCCCCCATGTCTCACCCTAACCAGGAACTCGAACGCATAACCATGATCACTAATCCATATCATCTAATTTCACCCTAACCACATATTGCTCACCCTAAACCCTAACCCTATCTCAATTGTCCCCATTCACTTACCTTGTCGTTCTGAGTAGCTGCTGCTGAGGTGGATGTCACTCCGAACAGCGCCTCCAGGGTCCTACAGAGGGTCCTGAGGAAGCCAGACTCCTGTCATGGCAGACGTGGCCCCATGTCTTCCTGAGTCATAGACAGCAGGTTCTGAGGACAGGGGGGTCCTGTCACTGTGGACTATGCCTCACATCCTCCGGAAGCCTCCCTGCGGGTTCTGAGGAGGCCAGGTTCCTGTCACCGTGGACGCGGCCCCACATGGGACTGAAGCCTACCCGCCGGTCCTGAGAAGGCCGGGGCTCCTGTCAGTGTAGACCCGGCCCCACGTCATCCCGAAAACTCACCGTGGGTCCTGAGGAGGCCGGGGCTCCTGTCAGCATGGACGTGACCCTATATCTTCCCGAAAACTCACCACGGGTCCTGAGGAGGCTGGGGCTCCTGTCAGCGAGGAAGCGGCCCCACATCTTCCTGAAGTCTCACCGTGGGTCCTGAGGAGACCAGGCTCCTGTCAGCGAGGACACGGCTCCACATGGTCCTGAAGCCTACCTGTGGGTCCTGAGGAGGCCGGGGCTCCTGTCAGCCTGGACGCGGCCCCACATCCTCCTCAGGCAGCCAGAGCACAGACCGGCTCCTGTTACTGCTGGCGGACGAGGCCTACTGCGTACACACGCCCCCTGACTCGGGCCTGGGCTCAGGCGCTGAAGGAGGCGGTGAGGGAGGCGGCGTCCCCACGCCCAGGGCGGGACCTGCCTCCTTCCAGGCTCCAGCTGAGACCTATTGAAGAAACCCAACTCCACCCCCCCACCCCCAGGGAAAATTTAGGACCACGCCTAACCCAGAGGCAGCATCCAGGCGCCTTCCCGGAATTTAAGCAACGAAAAACATTCTGTGGTTTTTCCGAGATAAGAAAACCATTCCCCCACCCCCCACGCCCTGACTGGAAAGTCCCTGAACATGTTCATGTTGACCTTCAAAGAAATCAATTGTGTCTTAACCCGAATGCTATGCTAATCCCACAGTTTGCCTTTAAAAGATGCCTGTAATTGCCAATTGGGGCTCTTCCACCTTTGAGGCCGAGGGCCCGATTGCGCAAACGTTCAATAAAACCCTCTTGCTAGTTGCATCTGCCTGTCTGGGGTCTGAGTCTCTGGGGCGTCTACCGGGACACGTTGGCCCCCGTGAGCTAGGGTCCAACACTATGAGCTTCGGAAACATCGTGCTGAAATGGAGCACACCTGGCTTCCCCAGAAATACTTAAGGACAAGGAATTGGAGCCCAAAGGACGCGAAATGAAATGTGGACCAGACTTTTACCGTGTCCGCCAAGACTCACTCAACCCTCTTCCACTGTGGGCGAGACTGCGGGCTGGTGCAGCTGCCCTGGAAACAGTGCCGAGGCTCCTCAGGAACTTACCGATAGAGCTGCCCTGTGACCGGCAGGTGCACGGCCTGGAGCTCACTCTGAAGATACAGATGCAATGAAACGCCGGGCGGGACACCTGCACCCCGATGTCCACAGCAGCCGGGTCCACAGTAGCCACACTGTGGGAGGAGCCTCAGTGCCTTCAGACAGATGATGGATAAAGAGGATGGGAGATAGATGATGGTCATAGAGAGAGGAATGGTACTGCTATCAAAGAGAAGGAAATCTTGCCATTTGCAATGACGCGGATACAACTAGAGGGATCCTGTTAAGTGAAATAAGTCAGTCGGGAAAGACAATGACCCTATGGTGTCATTCATAGGTGAAATTAAAGAAGCAAAGCAGATGAACATCTGTGAAGGGAAGGAAAAACGAATAAGATGAAAACAGATGCAGGAAATGCAGACTCTGAATCATTGGAAACAATCTGAGGGTCGCTGAGGGGAGCGGGGAAGGGGATAACGGGGGATGGGCACGAAGGACGGCAGGTGATGTCACGAGCACTGCTGTTCTTTCCAACTGGTGAATCCCTGAATTCTACCTCTGAAAGTATAATACACTATACATTAATTAATTGGGTTTAAATTAAGTTAAACAAAATCAGTTGTATCAGAGCACATTTCCTTCTGGACTCCCTGTTCTGCTCCTTCAGCTTATGCTGGAACCACCCCCTGTGGGTCTAAGTAGGCGCCACGCCTCGTGCCTGGCCCAGCCCAGGGCTAGAACTCACGACCCCGAGATCAGGACCTGAGGTGAGGTCAGGAGTTGATGCTTAACTGACAGAGCCAGCAGGGGGCCGAGAACCACACTGCTTTATCCTGTGTCTCTGTGACATCGTTCGAAATAGGAAAGTGCTGCGCCCCACTCTGTCCTGCTTTTCCAATACTGATTTGCTGTCCGGGGTCATTTGTGGGGGATGACGGATGTTAGGGTTTTTTTTTTTTTTCCTACTTCTAGGATCTACCACCATGATTTTGATAGGAATGACATTGAAACCGAGGGTGGCTTCAGGAACTGTGGACATTTTCACAAGAGGAGGCTTCCACCCCACGAGCCCAGGACGGCCCCCCAGAGCCTGGTATGGCTCAGTGCACAAGTCTTGTGCTCCTTTTGTTCAGTCTCATTATTTAGTCTCTGTGATGCTCCTGAGAAGGGAGTCACGTCCTTCATTTCGTTCCTGAGTGCTCATTGTCAGGACGCAGCAAGGCTACTGAGCTCTGTAGGTTCAGTTGGTGTCCCATGAATTTACTGAATTCAATCATTAGTTCTAACAGGTTTTGGTGGGGGCTCTCGGGTTTCCTGTTTCTAGCACCGCGTCTTCAACAAATAGGGACAGTGTGACGTCCCCCTTCCAGGAGTGGAACCTTTGCTGTTTCCTGTCTGTTGACTACATTAGGACTTCCAGCACTGCGAGGGGACCTCCTTGGCTTGTTCCTGCTCTTAGGGGAGACGATTTCAGGTTTTCACACCAGAGTCAAAAGGTAAAGGTGAGGTCCAGAGGGGGACCAGAGTAACCAGTTTAGTTTGAGGCCCAGAGTGGGACCAGAGGTCCCCAGTCAAAGTGAGGCCCAGGTGTGGAATAGAATATCCAGGTCCCAATGATGCCTACGTGAGGACCAGAGTCACTAGGGCCATGCAAGGCCCAATGGGGATCAGAATCACCAGGTCCTGATGAGGCATAGAAGGAGACCACAGTCACCAGTATCAGGTGAGCCCCATGTGGGAATCAGAGCCACTATATCCAGCTGAGTCCCAGGTCCATGTGAGGCCCACGTGAGGACCAGAATCATCAGGTCGAATTGAGGCATAGCTGGGGACAAGAGTCACCAGGTCTAGGTGAGGCCTAGGTGGGGACGAGATTCACCAGGTCTGAGTTAGGTCAAAGTGGGGACGAGAGTCACCAGGTCCAGGTGAGGCCAAACTGAGGACCAGAGTCACCAGATCCAGGTGAGGTCCATGTTGGAAAGAGAGTCACCAGGTCCAGGAGAGGTCCAGGTGGGGACCAGAGTCACCAGGTCCAGATGAGGCCCAGGTGAGGACCAGACTCACCAGGCACACGTGAGGCCCAGGTGGGGACCAGAATCACCAGGTATAGGGGAGGCCCTTGAAAGAACCAGAGTCAACAGTTCGAGGTGAGGCGCAGGTGGCAACCAGAGTCAGAAGGTCCAAATCAGGCCAAAGTGGGGTTCACAGTCACCAGGTCAGGGTGAGACCCAGAGGGGGACCAGAGTCACCTGGTCCAGGTGAGGCACAGTTGTGGAACACAGTAACCTGGGTCCCAATTATGCCCAGTTGAGGACCAGAGTTAACAGGGCCAGGTGAGGCTCAGATGGGGATCAGAGTCACCAGGTCCAAGTGAGGCCCAGGTGGGGACCACAGTCACCAGATCCAGGGTAGTCTCAGGTGCAGACCAGAATCACCAGGTCCAGGTGGGGCCCAGGTAAGGACCAGAGTTACCAGGTCGAGGTGAGTCCCAGGTGGGGAACACAATAACCATGTTCCAATGATGCCCACCTCAGGACCAGAGTCACCAGGTCCACTTGAGGACCAAGTGGGGACCAGATTCACCAGGTTCAGGGGAGGCCCAGGTGGACACCAGAGTTACCAGTTAAAGGTGAGTCTAGAAGGACCGCACAGTCACCAGGTCTAGGTGTGGTCCATGTGAGAACCAGA
>NC_054840.1:30687636-30722682 GCF_018345385.1 Vulpes lagopus | reverse complement strand
TAACACCCAGTGCTCATTCCATCACGGGCATCCTTAATGCCCATCACCCAGTTACCCCTTCACCACCCACCTCCAGCAACCCTCGGTTTGTTTCCCAGACATGAGTCTCTCATGGTTTGTCTTCCTCTCTAATTTTTCCCCATTCAGTTTCCCCTTCTTCCCATACAGTCCCTTGCACTATTTCTTATATTCGGCATATGAGTGAAACCATATGATAATTTTACTTTTTCCTGCCCATTTTGAGGATTTTTTTTTTAACTAATTGCTATGATTGAAAATTCCAGGATAATACCGAAGGGAAGCAGTGAAAGCAGGCATCTTTGTCTTGTGCTTGATCTTAGGAGGGGAGCTTTCAGTCTTTGAGGCACCATTTAGTGTGGTAATACTTTTGGGGTTTTCATATATGCCCTTTCTCATGTTGAGGAAGTTACCCTCTATTCCTAGAATATTGAGGTTTTTTTTTTTATCATGAAAGGATGCTGTTTTTTCCTCCCAAATGCACTGAAATGATGGTATATATTTTCCTCTTATTCCATTAATGTGCTGTATTACGGTATTTGGTTTTATATGTTGAACCACCATTGCATTCCTAGGATAAATTTCACTTGATCATAGTATGTCCTCCTTTTAATATGATACTGGATTTAGTTTTCTAGTATTTTGTTGGGGAATTATGCATTTATGTTCATAAGGGATTTTGTTCCCCCCCTTTTATTTTCCTTGTGATGCCTTTGTCTGGCTATGATATCAGTATAATGCTGACTTCATGGAATATGTTAGGCACTGTTCCCTCCTATTCTTTGGAAGAATTTGAGAGGCATTAGGATAAATTTTTTTATTGGAAATTCACTAGTTAAGCCACGTGATCCTGAGCTCTTTTGAAGGGAAAGGTTCTTGACTACTAATTTAAGCTCTTTATTTGTTTAGGGCTGTTTAGATTTATTTTCTATGTTTTCTTTTTTTATTTTTTTTTAATTAACTTTTATTGGTGTTTAATTTACCAACATACAGAAAAACACCCAATGCTCATCCCGTCAAGTGTCCACCTCAGTGCCCGTCACCCATTCCCCTCCAACACCCGCCCTCCTCCCCTTCCACCACCCCTAGTTCGTTTCCCCGAGTTAGGAGTCTTTATGTTCTGTCTCCCTTCCTGATATTTCCCCACATTTCTTTTCCCTTCCTTTATATTCCCTTTCACTATTATTCATATTCCCCAAATGAATGAGAACATACACTGTTTGTCCTTCTCCGATTGACTTATTTCACTCAGCATAATACCCTCCAGTTCCATCCACGTTGAAGCAAATGGTGGGTATTTGTCGTTTCTAATTGCTGAGTAATATTCCATTGTATACATAAACCACATCTTCTTTATCCATTCATCTTTCGATGGACACCGAGGCTCCTTCCACAGTTTGGCTATTGTGGCCATTGCTGATAGAAACATCGGGGTGCAGGTGTCCCGACGTTTCATTGCATCTGAATCTTTGGGGTAAATCCCCAACAGTGCAATTGCTGGGTCGTAGGGCAGGTCTATTTTTAACTCTTTGAGGAACCTCCACACAGTTTTCCAGAGTGGCTGCACCAGTTCACATTCCCACCAACAGTGTAAGAGGGTTCCCTTTTCTCCGCATCCTCTCCAACATTTGTTGTTTCCTGCCTTGTTAATTTTCCCCATTCTCACTGGTGTGAGGTGGTATCTCATTGTGGTTTTGATTTGTATTTCCCTGATGGCAAGTGATGCAGAGCATTTTCTCATGTGCATGTTGGCCATGTCCATGTCTTCCTCTGTGAGATTTCTCTTCATGTCTTTTGCCCATTTCATGATTGGATTGTTTGTTTCTTTGGTGTTGAGTTTAATAAGTTCTTTATAGATTTTGGAAACTAGCCCTTTATCTGATATGTCATTTGCAAATATCTTCTCCCATTCTGTAGGTTGTCTTTTAGTTTTGTTGACTGTATCCTTTGCTGTGCAAAAGCTTCTTATCTTGATGAAGTCCCAATAGTTCATTTTTGCTTTTGTTTCTTTTGCCTTCGTGGATGTATCTTGCAAGAAGTTACTGTGGCCAAGTTCAAAAAGGGTGTTACCTGTGTTCTCCTCTAGGATTTTGATGGAATCTTGTCTCACATTTAGATCTCTCATCCATTTTGAGTTTATCTTTGTGTATGGTGAAAGAGAGTGGTCCAGTTTCATTCTTCTGCATGTGGATGTCCAATTTTCCCAGCACCATTTATTGAAGAGACTGTCTTTCTTCCAATGGATAGTCTTTCCTCCTTTATCGAATATTAGATGGCCGTACATTTCAGGGTCCACTTCTGGGTTCTCTATTCTGTTCCATTGATCTATGTGTCTGTTTTTGTGCCAGTACCACACTGTCTTGATGACCACAGCTTTGTAATACAACCTGAAATCTGGCATTGTGATGCCCCCAGCTAAGGTTTTCTTTTTTAAAATTCCCCTGGCTATTCGGGGTCTTTTCTGATTCCACACAAATCTTAAAATAATTTGTTCTAACTCTCTGAAGAAAGTCCATGGTATTTTGATAGGGATTGCATTAAACGTATAAATTGCCCTGGGTAACATTGACATTTTTACAATATTAATTCTGCCAATCCATGAGCATGGAATATTTTTCCATCTCTTTGTGTCTTCCTCAATTTCTTTCAGAAGTGTTCTATAGTTTTTAGGGTATAGATCTTTTACCTCTTTGGTTAGGTTTATTCCTAGGTATCTTATGCTTTTGGGTGCAATTGTAAATGGGATTGACTCCTTAATTTCTCTTTCTTCAGCCTCATTGTTAGTGTATAGAAATGCCATTGATTTCTGGGCATTGATTTTGTATCCTGCCACGCTACCAAATTGCTGTATGAGTTCTAGCAATCTGGGGGTGGAGGCTTTTGGGTTTTCTATGTAGAGTATCATGTCATCGGCGAAGAGGGAGAGTTTGACTTCTTCTTTGCCAATTTGAATGCCTTTAATGTCTTTTTGTTGTCTGATTGCTGAGGCGAGGACTTCCAGAACTATGTTGAACAGCAGTGGTGAGAGTGGACATCCCTGTCTTGTTCCTGATCTTAGGGGAAAGGCTCCCAGTGCTTCCCCATTGAGAATGATATTTGCTGTGGGCTTTTCGTAGATGGCTTTTAAGATGTCGAGGAAAGTTCCCTCTATCCCAACACTCTGAAGGGTTTTGATCAGGAATGGATGCTGTATTTTGTCAAATGCTTTCTCTGCATCTAATGAGAGTATCATATGGTTCTTGGTTTTTCTCTTGCTGATATGATGAATCACATTGATGGTTTTACGAGTGTTGAACCAGCCTTGTGTCCCAGGGATAAATCCTACTTGGTCATGGTGAATAATTTTCTTAACGTGTTGTTGGATCCTATTGGCTAGTATCTTGTTGAGAATTTTTGCATCCATGTTCATCAGGGATATTGGTCTGTAATTCTCCTTTTTGGTGGGGTCTTTGTCTGGTTTCGGAATTAAGGTGATGCTGGCCTCATAGAACGAATTTGGAAGTACTCCATCTCTTTCTATCTTTCCAAACAGCTTTAGTAGAATAGGTATGATTTCTTCTTTAAACGTTTGATAGAATTCCCCTGGGAAGCCATCTGGCCCTGGACTCTTGTGTCTTGGGAGGTTTTTGATGACTGCTTCAATTTCCTCCCTGGTTATTGGCCTGTTCAGGTTTTCTATTTCTTCCTGCTCCAGTTTTGGTAGTTTGTGGCTTTCCAGGAATGCGTCCATTTCTTCTAGATTTCCTAATTTATTGGCATACAGCTGTTCATAATATGTTTTTAAAATCGTTTGTATTTCCTTGGTGTTGGTAGTGATGTCCCCTTTCTCATTCATGATTTTATTAATTTGAGTCTTCTCTCTCTTCTTTTTAATAAGGTTGGCTAATGGTTTATCTATCTTATTAATTCTTTCAAAGAACCAACTCCTGGTTCTGTTGATCTGTTCCACAGTTCTTTTGGTCTCGATATCATTGAGTTCTGCTCGAATTTTAATTAACTCTCTTCTTCTGCTGGGGGTGGGGTCTATTTGTTGCTTTTTCTCTAGTTCCTTTATGTGTAAGGTGAGCTTTTGAATTTGAGATCTTTCCAGTTTTTGAATGTATGCTTGTATTGCGATGTATTTCCCCCTCAGGACTGCTTTTGCTGCATCCCAAAGATTTTGAACGGTTGTATCTTCATTTTCATTAGTTTCCATGAATCTTTTTAATTCTTCCTTAATTTCCTGGTTGACCTTTTCATCTTTTAGCAGGATGGTCCTTAACCTCCACGTGTTTGTGGTCCTTCCATATTTCTTGTTGTGATTAAGTTCTAATTTCAAGGCATTATGGTCTGAGAATATACAGGGGACTATCCCGATCTTTTGGTATCGGTTCAGACCCGATTTGTGACCCAGTATGTGGTCTATTCTGGAGAAAGTTCCATGTGCACTTGAGAAGAATGTGTATTCAGTTGAGTTTGGATGTAAAGTTCTGTAGATATCTGTGAAATCCATCTGGTCCAGTGTATCATTTAAAGCTCTCGTTTCTTTGGAGATGTTGTGCTTAGAAGACCTATCCAGGGTAGAAAGAGCTAGATTGAAGTCACCAAGTATAAGTGTATTATTATCAAGGTATTTCTTGAGTTTGGTTATTAATTGGTTTAAATATTTGGCAGCTCCCACATTCGGGGCATATATATTGAGGATTGTTAAGTCCTCTTGTTGGATAGATCCTTTGAGTATGAGATAGTGTCCCTCTTCATCTCTCACTATAGTCTTCGGGGTAAATTTTAATTTATCTGATATAAGGATGGCAACCCCTGCTTTCTTTTGAGGACCATTTGAATGGTAAATGGTTCTCCAACCTTTTATTTTCAGGTTGTAGGTGTCCTTCTGTCTAAAATGAGTCTCTTGTAGACAGCAAATAGATGGGTCCTGCTTTTTTATCCAGTCTGAAACCCTGCGCCTTTTGATGGGGTCATTAAGCCCGTTCACATTCAGAGTTACTATTGATAGATATGAGTTTAGTGTCATCATATCTATTCAGTCCTTGTTTTTGTGGATTGTTCCACTGAACTTCTTCTTAAAGGGGAATTTTAAGAGTCCCCCTTAAAATTTCTTGCAGAGCTGGTTTGGAGGTTACATATTCTTTCAGTTCCTGCCTGTCTTGGAAGCTCTTTATCTCTCCTTCCATTTTGAATGAAAGCCTTGCGGGGTAAAGTATTCTTGGTTGCATGTTCTTTTCATTTAGGACCCTGAATATATCCTGCCAGCCCTTTCTGGCCTGCCAGGTCTCTGTGGAGAGGTCTGCTGTTACCCTAATATTCCTCCCCATAAAAGTCAGGGACTTTTTTTCTCTTGCTGCTTTAAGGATCTTCTCCTTATCTTTGGAATTTGCAAGCTTCACTATTAAATGTCGAGGTGTTGAACGGTTTTTGTTGATTTTAGGGGGGGATCTCTCTATTTCCTGGATCTTAATGCCTGTTTCCCTTCCCAGATTCGGAAAGTTTTCAGCTAGGATTTGTTCAAATACATATTCTGGCCCTCTGTCCCTTTCCGCGCCCTCGGGAACCCCAATTAAACGTAGGTTTTTCTTCCTCAGGCTATCATTTATTTCCCTTAATCTATCCTCATGGTCTTTTAATTGCCTGTCTCTTTTTTCCTCAGTTTCCCTCTTTGCCATCAACTTGTCTTCTATGTCACTCACTCGTTCTTCCACCTCGTCAAGCCTCGTCGTTAGGACTTCTAGCTTGGATTGCATCTCATTTAATTGATTTTTAATTTCTGCCTGATTAGATCTAAATTCTGCAGTCATGAAGTCTCTTGAGTCCTTTATGGTTTTTTCTAGAGCCACCAGTAGCTGTAAAATAGTGCTTCTGAATTGGCTTTCTGACATTGAATTGTAATCCATATTTTGTAACTCTGTGGGAGAGAGGGCTGTTTCTGATTCTTTTTTTTGAGGGGTTTTCCTTCTAGTCATTTTGCTCAGTGCAGAGTGGCCAAAAACAAGTTGTATTGGGAAAAGGAGAAAAAGAGAGAGAAGGAAAGAAAAGAGAAAAAGAAAAAAGAGAAAGAAGAAAAAAATAGGGGAAAAAGAGAAGAAAAAGAAAGAAAAAGAAAGGAGAAAAAAGAAAAAAGGGGGGTGGGGGAAGCAATCAGAAATCAAGAAGAAAGAGAGAAAAAAAAGCACAAAACAAAACAAAACAAAACAAAACAAAAAAAAACAAAAACAAAAACAAAAAAAACAAAAAACAAAAAAAACCACGGGGGAGTATCTTCCGATTCTGTGTAGTTTAAGTCCCTTGACTTCCCTTGGAACTGGTCCGTCTCGCTGGTCTTCTGGGGGAGGGGCCTGCTGTGCTGATTCTCAGGTGTTGGCACTTGGGGGAGCTGCTCTGCCCCTGCCTGGTGCAGGGCTCGGTGGGGGTTGTTGACCCCGTGAGGCCCCGGGAGGAAGCCACAGTGGCGGGGGCAGCTCTGGGACCCTGGATCCAGCCCCCGCAGTAGCTCCGGGGCTCTCCTTCTGCAGGGCCTGGGGGCTCCGGGGCAGGGCCGCTGATCTGCTCAGTTCCAGGCAGGAGCGTCCTTGCTGTCCTGGGCCCTCCCGGCCTCTGCCTGTCCCGGGGGAGGCCGGATCCTGGGCTGTGTCCCGGCGCCCTGTGCTCCGGGGCCTGCGCTGTTGGATTCGCGCTCCCGGCGGTGCAGCCCCCTCCGCGGAGCCGCCGCCCGAGCCTCTCCGAGCTGTTCCCGGAGCCGCGCAGCCCCCTCCGCGCGGAGCTTCTTCCTCTGCGCGAGCCGCCGCCGCTGAGCTGTTCCCGGAGCCGCGCAGCCCCCTCCGCGGAGCCGCCGCCCGAGCCCCTCCGAGCTGTTCCCGGAGCCGCGCAGCCCCCTCCGCGCGGAGCTTCTTCCTCCGCCCGAGCCGCCGCCGCTGAGCTGTTCCCGGAGCCCCGCAGCCCCCTCCGCGGAGCCGCCGCCCGAGCCCCTCCGAGCTGCTCCGGGCCCCCGCCGAGCGCTGCAGCCCTTAGGGAGCTCGGCGCACTCTCCGGGGCGCAGTTCCTCTGTTACTGTCCCAGGGAGCCCGAGGGCGTCCCCGCCTTTCTGGGGATCCTGCTCCAATTCCCGGGGAGCCCCTTTCCGCGGGGAAGGTTGGTGCAGCTCCTGCTCCTCCGGGACGGGGCTCTCCTGTCCTGGGGACACTCGTCCCGGCCTCAGCCCGGCTCCTCGGGGCCCCTCCCCCTCGGAGGCCTTTTGTTTCTTTATTTCTTTTTCCCCGTCTTCCTACCTGGATAGAAGCGCGAACTCTTCTCACTGGAGCGTTCCAGCTGGTCTCTCTTTAAATCTCAGGCCGAATTCGTAGGTTTTCAGGATGATTGGATGGTTTTCTAGGTAATTTGCTGAGGACAGGTGACTTGGAGACCCTACTCCTCCGCCATCTTGCCCCTCCCCCCTATGTTTTCTTTTTTTAAAGATTTTATTTATTTATGATAGACATAGGGAGAGAGAGAGGCAGAGACACAGGCAGAGGGAGAGGCAGGCTCCATGCCGGAAGCCTGACATGGGACTCGATCCTGGGACTCCAGGATGGCACCCTGGGCCAAAGGCAGGCGCCAAACTGCTGAGCCACCCAGGGATCCATATTTTCTATATTTTCTTGAGTAGGTTTGGTAAATTTTATGTTTTTAGGAATTTGTCAATTTCATCTAAGTTATCTAGTTTGTTGATATAAAACTGTTCATAATATTTTTTTTCTGTAATATTGTTAGTCATGTGCCCACTTTTCTGATTTTAGTGCTTTGAATCTTCTTCTTTTATTCTTAATCCATCTAAGATTAGTCAATTTTGTCAATCTTTGAAAGGAACAAACATTTTGTTTTACAGAATTTATTGTATTCTTACTCTCTGTTTTGTTTCTCTGTCCTAATCTTTATTATCATTTTCCTTCTGCTACCTAGGGTAAATTTGCTCCTCTTTTTCTAGTTTCTTTATATATAAAACGATATTATTGTGTTGTGTTCTATCTTCCTTTTAAATATGAACATTTACAGTGATAACTTTCAAATTTTAAGCAAAATAAACCATATATTATAAAACAACCAATAGGCCAAAGATAAAATTCAGAAAATGCTCAGAGTTAGAACTGATAAATGAATTCATCAACATGACACATGAAAAGATGCTCAATGTCACTGATCATCAGGGAAATTCATATCAAAACTACGAGACATTATCTCACATCTGTCTGAATGTCTAAAATCAAGAACACAAGAAACAATAGGTGAGGATGTGAAGATAAGGGGAACCTCTTGTATTTTGGTGAGAATACAAACCTGTGGAGCCAGTTGTGTTCCCTCAAAAAGTTAAAAATGAAACTGCCCTACGATCAAGCAATTGCACTACTAGGTATTTGCCCAAAGGATACAAAAATACTGATTCAGAGGGACACAATGCACCCTGATGCTTCCAGCAGCATTGTTTATAACAGCCCAAATGTTCATTGACTCATGAATGGATAAAGAAGTGGCATATATATTCACATTCATATTCATATTTATGTATTTCTCAGTTATAGAAAAAGAATGAAATCTTGCCAGTTGCAATGCCCTGGATGGAGCTAGAGAGTATTATGCTAAGTGAGATAAGTCAGAGAAAGACAAATACCATACAATTTCACTCATATGTGGAATTTAAGAAACAAAACAAACAAGCTAAAGGGAAAAAAGGGAGAGAGGTAGGTAAATCAAGAAACAAACTCTTAACTATAGAGAACAAAGTGATGGTTATCAGAGGTGGGTGAGGAGGATGGGTAAAATACAGAATAAATATTAGGGAGTGCACTTGTCATGTTGTGCACTGGATGATGTATGGAAGTGTTGGGTTACTGTGTTGTATACCTGAAACTAATACTACACTCTATATTAACTAACTGGAATTTAAATAAAAACTTAATAAATAAATTGAACAACATTTCTTTTTAAAAAATTTTAATTTATTTTAGAGAGAGAAAGCATGAGCTTTTACTTTTATTAATTGGCACAGAACATATGATACTCTCTGTCTTCATAAACATTGAATTCTGTTCCTTGACAGTTCTGTTCTTTAAGAACCTCGATGATCCCTCGTATAGCTACGTAGTTGCCAATTCTGCAGGAAGACTCCCTGAAACTTGATAGCTTAGCCCTCAGTCTCAATTACCTTTACTATTTATATTCATAATCAAATTATTTGTCTATAGGATGTACTGGACTTGGTTTGAAGATCTAAGAGAGACTGAAAGACAATGATTTCCAGTGACATAATTTGGGGGATTTTCTTTATCTTTCAAACTTGTATTGGTTTCATGGGGAATTCTTTGTTATTTTTATTTGTACATTATATATGTACACATGTTTAATTTTTCCTCATAAGAAGAAGCCTGTAGATATGATTCTTGCCCACTTAACTTTGGCTAATGCTCTGACGCTCATATTCAGAGGGATTCCAAATATAATTACATCTTTTGGAATTAGAGTGGAGATGGGCGATACTGGATGTAAAACAGTGCTCTATATTCAGAGAGTTACCCGGAGCATTTCTCTGTGCACAACCGCCCTCCAGAGTACATTTCAGGCAGTGACTATTACTCCAAGTAGTCATAAATGGGCCTGGCTCAAATACAAAATCCCTGCATTCCTTCAACCCTCCTTACTTTTCTTCTGGATGATCAACATGGCCATCTATTCTGTGGTCCTTTTACGAACTGTGGCCAACAGGAATATCACCGATGATAGACTTGGGTATCAGATTGCTTATTGTAAAAGCAGTGCACATGATGGCCAGATATCATCAATATTTCTAAGTACGGTATTCCTTCGAGATTTGTCCTTTCTCTCTCTGATGACATGTAGTAGCATCTACATGGTGAATATCCTTTACAGACATCACAGAGCAGCTCAGAATGTTCGCAGTACCATCCAGTCTTCACGCTCTCCTGAAAACAAGGCTACTCACGTCATTCTCATACTGGTGAGCTGCTTTGTTTTCTTTTACTGGACCAACACCTTTCTTACTGTTTATTTAGTTTATACAAGTAAGAAAAAGGAGCAACTGGAGAAATTTAATAACTTTTTTTCATCATGTTACCCAACTATCTGTTCTTTCTTTCTAATTAAAAATGAAAATAGAATAAATTTCATGAAACCCCCAAAAAGATTTTTCTCTTCTTAAAGAAAATTCATTGATCATAGAACACTCTTTAGCATTCTTCTGCACCACAGGAGTCATTTGTATGAATATAGATTAACATGCTTATCGATGACATGAGTTACATTTATCGTCCCCATTGAACTGAGTTAACAATCCAAAGAACTGTAATTAAATTTTTTTTTAATTGTTATTTATTTATGATAGTCAGAGAGAGAGAAAGAGGCAGAGACACAGGCAGAGGGAGAAGCAGGCTCCATGCACCGGGAGCCTGATGTGGGATTCGATCCCGGGTCTCCAGGATCGCGCCCTGGGCCAAAGGCAAGCGCCAAACCACTGCGCCACCCAGGGATCCCCAAAGAACTGTAATTAAATTATTGTTTTCAAATGTTTACAAATTATTGTTTAAAATGTTTAAAAAACATTTTAAAGATTAAATGTAAGGTTTAGATTATGATACCATGTATATAAGTTTTAAACTTTATAAAATAGCAACAGGTATGTAATGTAGAATGTTTTATAGTATTGGAAACATATCATACAATTATAGAAATCAATAAACCTACAAAAGGGTAGTGGTTACTTTTTTTGTGTAAGGTAACCTTAGCTCTAAGCAAAGTGATGAAATGTGTGTGCTTATTAAATTGTGCTCTATACTTTGTGTGTCAGAAATATGTCATATTTAATTTTAAAAGTAGAATTATTAATATTCTCATATAAATTCAGAAATGTGTTCAAATTTGCAATAATTTTTTACCTACATTTAAGATGAAGAAGAAACACTAAGAAATATACAAGATCTCAAAACACCAGAAATATTATTGTCCTGAGAACTGTTGAACATATAGACGACTTGAGGTTTGAATTGAAGAGTGAAAGAAGAAGGGGGCAGGGGCACCTGGGTGACTCAGTTGGTGAAGCATCTGCCTTCGGCTCAGGACATGAACGCAGGGTCCTGGGACTGAGCCCTGCATGGAGAGCCTGTGTGCTCAGTGGAAAGCCTGCTTCTCCCTCTCCCTCTGCCTCCCACTCTGTCCACTTGTGCTCCCTGTTTCAAGTAAACAAATAAAATCTTAAAAAAAAAAGAAAGAAGGGGGCAAAAAGGCCAACACCCAAGAACTAGGTATCTCCCACACCAGAGAAAGTAAGGCAGCTTGTCACAATTACAGCTTATTACAAAGGGCTGCATGCTCAGCTTATGGCGTAGTAGGATAATGCAGGTCAGATGGTTCTGGTATGTAGTTAGGAAATAAGGTATAGATTCAGGTTTGGGCTTAGGGTCAAAGTCTGGGGTTAGGGGTTTGGGGTCGGGTCAGGGTCAGAGTTAAGTTTAAACATAACTGGCTCTCTTCCTCTCCTCCATCTGCCTGGGCCCCCAGGGTGGACAGGACTTGCCCAGGGTCACATGTGAGTCCAGACTTGAGCTGAAGCATTGGTTTTCTGCCCTTTGGTCCTCTAATAGAGGCTCTAATAGAAGAATGAAGTGTTTACCTGGTCACTTACTGTTTCAAATCCAACCCAACCCCAGTCAAGGCTTGTGGAGGGTGTCAGAGGTTATGTATTGTTCTTTCCACTGCCCCACCTGGGAAGAGTGCTCCTGGCCCCATTCTGCCCGGGCGGCTCCAGGGACCAGCACAGCCCTGACCGGTGAGGGCACTCGGGGGACACGCATGGATTCATACAGGACTGTGTGCACGGGCCCAGCCGGCCCCATGTGCACCCTTCTCGCAGGCTGGTGTGGCCTTCCTGGCACCCTTCACTTGGATGCACCGCAGTTTGCTTATGGGTTCATGTACTGAAGGACATCCTGATCTCTTTAAGGTTTTAGCTACGATGAATAGAGCTACCGCGCATACTCGCATGCTAGTTTTTGCGTGGAAACAGTTTTTTCAAAACAATTGTCTAAATACTAGAAGTATGAATGTTGGGCCCTCAGGAGAGATTTATTTAGCCTTGGAAAAAACTGCTAAACTGTCTTCCAAAGCAACCGTATGCACATCCCCAGCATGAAGGAGCATTCCTGTCATATACAACCCTCCAGCAACTGGGATCCTTTTTTTTGGACTTTAGCATCTCTAAATGGTGTGTAGCACTATCTCGCTGCTGTTCTCATTGGTAACTTCCTAATGATAGAGGATGTAGACCATATTTTTTCAGGCTTGTTTTGGTTTGTTAACACAGTATAACATAGTTTCAGTGTACCACATAGTGATTCAACCATTGGCTACAATGCCTGGTACTCGTCACAGGTGCCCTCCGTCATCCCCATCCCATTTCCCTATCCACCCCCCCCATTCCTCTGGTATTTATTACTTTATTCTGTATGGTTAAATGTGTTTCTTGGTTTGCTTCTCTCATCTCCCCCCGCCCCCCGCCCCTTTGCAGTTTGATTGGTTTCTTAAAATCCACACGTGAACGCAATCGTATGGTATTTGTCTTTCTCTGACTGACTTAGTTCATTTAGCATCAGTCCTTTCCGGTTCTCCCACATCGTTGTCAATGGCTTCATTCCATCCCTTCTGATGACCGAGTGACGTCGCAGTGACTGTATTTCCCCCATCGTCTGTGCCCACTCATCTGTCGGTGGACGCCTGGGCCCGGTCCGCTGTTCGGCTGCTGTTGATGACGCTGCTGCAGACACTGGGCTGCACGTCCCCCTTAGGATCTGTACTTCTGTATCCTCGGGGCAAGTACCTCGCTGCGCAATTCCAGGATCGTAGGGTCGCTCTACTTTTAACTTCTTGAGGTCCCTCCGCACCGTTCTCCACAGTGGCCGCACCTGTTCGCATTCCCACCAGGAGTGCAAGGGGGCTCCCCCTTCTCCCCAGCCTCACCAACACCTGTTGTTTCTCGTGTTGTGAATTTTAGCCATTCTGACGGCTGTCAGGTGACATCTCATTGTGGTTTGGGTCTGCATTTCCCTGGTGATGGGTGATGCTGAGTGACTTTCCGTGTGTCTGGTGGCCATCTGGATGTCCTGTCAGAGACAATGTCCATTCATGTTTTCTGCCCATTTTCGGTTGGTAATTTGTGTTTAGGATGCTGAGATTTATATTTGCTTTATCTATTTTGGACACTAACTCTTTATCGGATGCGTCGTTTACAAATATCTCCTCTCATTTTGTACGTTGCCTTTTCACTACGGTTGTTTCCTCCACTGTGCGGAACCTTTTCAACTTGATGAAGTCCCAATAGTTTATTTTTGCTTTTGTTTCCCTCGCCTCAGAGGCGTGTCTTGAAAGAAGATCCAATGGCCCATGTCCAAGACATTGCTGCCTATCTTTTCTTCTTTTTATGGTTTTAGGTCTCACATTTAGGTCCCTAATCCATTTTGAATTTATTTTTTACATACATGGTGTAAGAAAGTGGTCCTGTTTCATTCTTCTGCACGTGACTGCCTAGTTTTCCCAACACCGTTTGTTGAAGAGACTTTTTGCTGTTGGATATTCTTTCCTGCTTTGTTGAAGATTAATTGATCATAGAGTTACAGGTGTGTGTCTTGTTCCGGTTTTCCATTCTATTCTATTGATCTAAGGCTCTCTTTCTTGTGCCCGCACCATACTCTTTGGATCGCTAGAGCTCGGTGATATAACTTGAAATCTGGAACCCCAGCTTTGGTTTTTTTTTTTTTTTTTTTAGTTTTGTTTCAACACTGCTTTGGCTATTTTCAATCTTCCGTGGTTTGTTTTTGTTTTGTTAAAGATTTTATTTATTTATTCATGAGAATACACAGAGAAGGGACAGAGAGAGAGAGAGAGAGAGAGAGGGAGAGAGAGAGAGAGAGGGGCAGAGATCCAGGGCAGCCCATCTTCCGTGGTTCTATACAAATTTTAGGATCATTTGTTCCAGTTCTGTGAAAAATACCATTGCTATGTTGATGGGGATCACATTAAATGTATAGATTGCTTTGAGCATAATTTGAGAAGAATGGATATTAACTCTTCTTTAGATATCCGGTAGAATTGCCCCGGGAAGGCCATCTGGTCCTGGACTTTGTTTCTTGGGAGATTTTTGGTTGCTGATTCAATTTCTTTGCTGGTTATCTGTCTGTTCCAGTTTCTTATTTCTTCCTTTTTCATTTCTGCTATGTTATCCAATTCTAGGAATTGATCTATTTCTTCCAGGTTCTAAGTTGTTGGCATATAATTTTTCATAATGTTCTCTTATAATCGTTGGTATTTCTGTGGTGTTTGTTGTTATTTCTCTTCTCATTTGTGATTTTATTTGGGTCCTCTTTCCTTTTTTTAAAAAAGATTGTATTTATTTTTTCATGAAAGACACAGAGAGAGGAAGAGACACATGCAGAGAGAAAATCAGGCTCCATGTGGGGAGCCTGATGTGGGACTCAATCCCCTAGGACCCCGGGATCCTGACTGGAGCCAAAGCAATTGCTCAACCACCGAGGCACCCAGGTGCCTTGCTGATTCAATTCCTTTGCTAGTTATGGGTCTGTTCACATTTTCTATTTCTTCCTATTTCAGTTTTGCTCGTTTGCACATTTCTAGGGATTTGTCCATTTCTTCCAGGTCTCCCAGTTTGTTAGCATATAATCTTTCATAGTATTCCCTTATAATTGTCTTATTTTTCTGGTGTTGATTGTGATCTCTCCTCTCTCATTTGTGATTTTATTTAGAGAAGGTCCCTTCTCTTTTCTTGTTGATGAGGCTGGCTAGGGCTTGATCCATTTTATTAAGTATTTGAAGAACCGGCTCTTAGTTTCGCTATTCCATTCTACTGTTTTGTTGTTTCTGTATTGTCTATTTCTGCTCTCATCTTTATTATTTCCCTTCTGCTGCAGGCTTTAGGCTTTGTTGCTGTCCTTTTTCAGCTCAAAGTACAATGAAAGTAAACAAAAATAAGTAATATATAAGGTATATACATAAAAACTAAAATCAAGCAATTAATAAAAAAGAATTGAAGAAAAGAAATGAAAATAAAGCAAGCCCAAAGTACAGAGGAAGCTCGACCCCGCTCTCCTTCCGGAGCTGGAGCTCTGCGGCCTCTGCGGTACCTCAATCTGGCAGCAGCCAGAGGTCCAGTCGGGGTCTGGAGGCGGGGCCGCCGCACTGACTTCAGGTGCGCACCTGCCTCGGGGACGATGCACCTGCGGATCAGAGGCAGGGTCTGGCCTCCCGCGGGCAGCGCCATGCTACTCCTCGAGCCTCGGCGCTGATGTCAGGTGCGCACCTGCCTCGGGGGCGATGCACCTGCCTCCGGAGCAATGCACCTGCGGGTCAGAGGCGGGGTCTGCCTCCCACGGGCAGTGCTGTACTGCCCCCGAGCCTGAGAGCGGGATGTGGGTGGGGGCGCCAAGTCCCCTGGGCCGGGGGCTGAGCATCCGCGCCCCGGTCTGCAGGGGCCTCCACAGAGGAGCCCCCGGGCCCCGGGCCTCCACCGCTTCTACAGACCCTGCATTAACCCTGCCTGTCTGAGTTTTGTTTTTTTGTTTTTTTTCTTTTTATCTCAGACAAGTGACTGAGTTTCACACCTCCAAGTTTTAGGGGCTGCCCTGGGGGAGACCTGTGCTCCTCCCGCCCAGGAGGGTCTCCTCCGACTTCTGGCCTTTGCTAGCCCAGCCCAGGGATTCGGCCCCGTGACCGCACAGGGGTTTGCAATTTGTGGCCACACAGGGCAGACAGCTGGCCCTAGTCCCGCGGCTCTCGGCCGGGGTCCCCGCTCCTGGGCCTGGGAACCGTTGGCGCCACTGTCCCTGGGACCCCGGGGACCCTGACCCCACCCTGTCGCTCCAGGGGCCGCCCCCCACTTCGCCTCCCGAGCACCGTCGAGGCCGGCGTGTCCCCCCCTCTAGCAGACTTCTGGAAGTTCTGACTTTGTGCTCTGCTGCTTCTAATAGTGTGCGTAGACCCGTCAGCTGGCTCCCTGCCCCTGTGGGATCCGGGGCTGTGTCTCCCCCAGACCGACTGACTGATTTTCTTTTTAAGATTTTATTTTTCTGTCATCTCTACACCCACATGGGGCTTGAACTCTCCGCCCCAAGAACAAGAGTCGCGTGTCCTTACGAACCACCCCGAGCGGCCAGGCTCCCTTTGATTGATTGACAGGTAGTAACTGAAGCCGACGTGCTGCCTGTGTCGTGTCAGGGCAGAAACTGAGCCCCCGCGTCGAGGTGCGGTGGAGTCATTGGGACCTTGGTCGATGTTAAAGAAAGCGGAGCCTCCCCGGGAGCCCCGGGAGCCCAGGGAGCGGGGCCCACACACGTGACAAGTTGGCCGTTTCCTTGACCAGGAGTCATTGGGCTGGCTGCCGATTTATTTGAGTTGCTATTCGACGGCGAAGGTCGTTCTAGGATGGGGACACAGCGAGAACGTTCCGGGTTCTTGCGGGTTCGGAGGTAGCTAAAGCTCCCCCGTCGTGGACTCGATGTCCCAGCTGGGTGCAGAGATAGGCGGGCCAGCAAAGAGATGAGAAACATGGCCCTGGGGTGCCTGGCCGGCCTGGTCGGGGGACCTTGATGTCAGGACTGTGAGCTGGAATTCCATGTTGGGTGTAGAGAGGACATAAACGTAAAACCTTTAACAAATAATAAATGGATGAACTAAGACAGCGTGACGTGGAAGGGGAGTGCTCGCTTCAGGACAAACCTCAGAGCGGACCACGTCTAGCCTGCGACCTGTTCTTGATGGCCCCGCTCGCACTCCCGGGCCCAGATGACGGGGTCCCCCACGAGGGACGGTCCCGCCCGAGTGGGAGTGGGCCTCCTTCCCCGTAAGGCCCGTGCCTCCCCTCGTTCTGCAGGACAGAAGAGCCGGGAAGGCACGAGCTCGGGGGGATCAGCATAAACCTCGGCGGTGGTCCTTCCCGATCCCGGGAGCCAGAACTCGGCCTCCTTTTGGGACCCGACGTCCTAAAGAAGCCCGTGTGGTCAGTGGCTCGGATGCAGGGCGGAGGCCGACGGAGAATCAGGAAGAGCAAGGTGGGGGGGGGGGGGGACCAGAAGCTGAAGGAGAGGGGGACAGCTGTCAGCATCGGGAGCCTTCGCGGGGACCCGGCGTCCTTTCCCAGGAGGGGCCCCCCTCTGTAGGGTGCTTCCCGCCGCCCCGCGCTCCCCGTGGGCACCCGCAGGCGCATCCCCGGGCCTCCAGCGCCTCTGCAGCCGTGGTCTGGAGCGTCCTCCGTGTGTCCTACCGGGGACCCCAGCGTCACGTCTGTAACCGTCCGGCTGCTGTCTGACAACAGTCGGGGGATTCCGACGTTTGTTGGGTTTGGGGTGTGTGCCTGTCTGTCGCCGTGCCGCGATCTGATCCTCGGGCCGCGTCGTCCTGACGCCGAAACGGTTGAAACACCATCATTTCTGGTGCTGGCGCTGGGCGGCTAGCTGGGTTCTCCCGGCCGACCCGGGCCACCTCGTGCCGTCCCGTGCCGTCCCGTCCCGCCGGGGGGTCAGCTGAGCTGGAAGGTCCGGCTCGGCCACATTCCCGTGGGTGGCAGCGGGTCCCCGCCGAGCGCCGGCCGCTTCTCTTCTCCCCGATGCCTCTCCAGCGGGGAGCCAGACCTCGGGGCCGCCCTGGGGGGAGCTCCTGAGGGGCCGGCTGCCCGTGGGGGGAGCCCTGGGGCTGCCTGTGTGTGTGTGTGTGGGAGTCGGGGTGGGGACGGGGCCGGGGTCCCTCGGTCCCCTGCGCTGCCTGCCCCCAGGCCGAGCCCCGCGCTCACCCAGCCCCTACTCTCCAGGGCGTGCAGGGTGCCCTCCGCACTCTGGTGCGAGGGATCCAGCAGCACCGGGTGTGCACGCTGAGCCCGCCCGGTGAGGGTGGCCCAGGTGTGAGAGCTGCAAGGGCCTGCTGTCCTGACGTCCGCTCCGGGGCCACGCTGACCGCCCCGCGGGCCCTCTGTGCCCCAGGCGCACAGGCCCGGGGCGGGGAGGGGAGGAAGCGCCCCGGAGCCCGGGCAGCCCAGGCCCCCTGGACAGAGGGGGCACAGACCTCCCAGGGCGCTTAGCACAGACCCCTGGTGACCTGAGGCTCCCCGGCTGTCACTCTGTCCCAGGCCCGTCCTGGCCGCGGGCGCAGGCTGAGTCGCAGTAGAGTCTGCGGGGTCCTGACCCTGGCGTCTGGCCGCCCCGGGAAGGCACGTGGGGACGTCAGCTGTGTGTGCCTGGCGGCGCCCCCGCAGGGGCTGGTCGGGGCCTGGGCGGCGCCCCCTCCTCCTCTCTGGGGGTGTCTCCGCACCCCGTGCACAGAGCTCCGGGAGACGCAGAAACGAGCCGGCCGTGCCCTCTCACACAACAACACTTTATTGAACTTGCAACAGCAAACAGGGGCTCAGAGCCGAGGGTGCGCGCCTTCCCCTGGGAGACCTTCCTGTCCTTAGAGGAAAGCGGGAATCCCACAGGGGTGCGGGTGCTGGAGTCCCCCGCCTGGGAGCCTGTGCGGACTCGACTCCGGGTGGGGGCGCGTGTCCTGAGGTCGGGGCGGTGAGAGGCGGTTCTGGGGGCGGCAGGGCTGACGTGGACCTGCGGCCCATGGGCTCCTGCGCTGGGTCCCCGCAGGGCAGCTGGACCCCGGCCTCGGGCCCCCTGGGGCCGGGTGACTGACTGCTGGAGCCCCAGCGCGTGGAGGAGCCTGCCTCCTGGTGTGGGTGTGGGTGTGGGTGTGGGTGGGGGTGTGGGTGGGGCCCACGGGCCTGCCCCCGCTGCCCTGCCCTGGGGTGTCCCGGGATCCCCAGGGCTGCCCTAGGTCAGCGACCTGGATCTGTGGGGCACGCCCAGGGCCCAGGAGGCCACATCCTGCTGTGAGAGGGCTCGTTCGGCCCGGGGCCAGAACGCAGGCCTGGCCAGGGCCCCGGGGCGCTGGATCCCATTAGCGCTGGGCCTGGGGCAGGCGCTCGAGTCGCCCCTGCCCCCACAGAGCCCGGGGCCAGGCCAGCCCAGGTCCCTCTGGGTCAGGGGCTGGTGTCCCGTGCGGGGGGTGCCGCCCTCCGGGAGGGACAGCGAGACGAGGCAGGGCACGGTGACGGCGGGCCGGAGCCTCCGGGCCCCCGCCCTCACCGCCACGCTCTGCCCCCGAGGCCCGCGAGCATCGAGCTGCCCCGTGGACGCGGGGGGCAGAGGGTCCCGGGCCTGTGCGGGGCCTCGGGGCAGCGGGCTCAGCGCCGCCCTGGCTCTGCCCTGGCTGTGCCCGTCACTGCCCAGCGAGGGGCACGAGCTGCAGTGGCCGCGGGGCAGGAAGGGTGTCCTGGGCCCGACAGCGTCATCCCTAGGGGGCTGGGGGGACCGCGTGATGGGAGTCCCGGGGGTGCTCCAGGGCCCGGTCCGTCGCGGGGCCTCTGGGGTGGCCCAGGCAGGTGCCGAATGGAAGGAGACCCCGTTTTCTGTCTTGAAGCCCGCCGTGTCCCGGGGCCGCCTGCCTGCACCGCCTTGTTGCCCCGGGAGGGTGGGGAGGGAGTTCCACCGCTGGGGCTGGGGGGCAAGTTGGACCATGGCCTGGCCGGGAGGGGGTCCGGGCGGCTCAGGCCGGGCGGCTGGGCCCGGGGAGGCCGGCTCCTCCACCCTGGGCGGTGGCTCAGAGGCCGGAGAAGGGAGGAGAGGCCCGGGCGCCGGGGACACTGGCTCCAGGCCCAGGGGCCTCGTGGGGAACTCCTCAGGTCCCGCTGGAAAGAGGCCGACGGGGTCAGCGTCTCCAGCAGGCTGTGTGTCCCCCGCTGGGGGCCCCGGGGGTCCTCACGGCTCCCGCGTGACCCCCCGGCCTGACCCTGTGCTCAGCCCCCCACACTGCTGCCCGGGCCCTGCAGTGGGTACCCGCCCGCCCAGCCCTGGCCTGGGGTCCCCGAGGCTGGAGCAGAAGAGGAGAGCCCCAGAGATGAGGACGGGGGCCCCGGGGGCTCTGTCCCCTGTGGGCGGCCCCAGCAGGCCGAGTCGGGAGGGGCCGGGGCCCTGAGCCCACCTGGCGGGGGCAGGTCGCACCGCATCCTGCGGAGCTGGGTCATGGAGGCCCGAAGGTGCCTGAGCACGGCCTCGTCCTCCAGGGCCCAGGGCTGGGCCAGAGAGTCCTGGAGGAACTCCCGGAGCCCTTCCAGGGGCAGCTTCAGGAGGCGCTCTGGGCGGTGGGCGAGAGTCAGACCCAGAGGGCCCCGCCCTGGGGCCCCCGGGGCCCCCAGGCCAGCGGCTGGGGTCCCGCTGTGCCCAGGAGCGCCGCGGGCAGTGCGCTGGCCGGGGTGGCCCCTGCCCGCTGCTCCACTCGGGGAGCCCCGCTGCACCCGCCTGCCCCGCCGTCCCCCCGCCCCAGGTCTGGGTGCTGCTCAGAGCCCAGGGTCACCGCCCCTGCCCCCCGCCCCCGGCACACCTGGGCTCCCGGGGGCTCACTTACTCCTGTGCACCTTGAGGATGGTATAGGCCATGGCCGTGAGCACCCTCTCCCCATCCAACACGTAGGCATCCCACAGCTTCAGGGTGAGCGAGAAGGGGGTCTAGGGGGACGGCGGGGTGGGAGGAGCGGCCTGAGCAGGGCCCCTGGGGGGCTCGGCTGGGGCTCGGCTAGGCCTGCCATCTGGCCCCCGGCTGCCTCCGACGAGGCCCCGCAGCGCCCCCCCCCCCCGGCCCCCGCCCCCCGCCTCCCCGTGCGTGCCCTCCTCCCAGGGAGATCAGGGACTCCCGGCCGCTCCGGGTTCCGACCCCGGCCAGCACCTCCCGCACCCCTGGGGGCACAGACTCTGCCCGCACTTGACGACACCACGCCTCGAGAGGACCCCAGGCTGGCCGCCCGATGGGCCGAGGGCCCGTTCCACACCCCGGGCTGACCCGGCCTCCCCCGGGGGAGCTGAGGCAGAGACGGGCCGCCCCCCGGGACCTCGTCCAGGGACCCTCTGGGCTTCTCCAGGACGGGCTGGGCTGCGAGCCTCAGCCTCAGCCTCAGGACCCCGGGGTCGGGCCTGGCTCGTCTGGAGGGTGGGGCTGAGCTGGGCCCTCCCCGGGGGCAGGGGGCAGGTCCGGGAGCGGGGGTCCCGGGGGGGGGGCCTCACCCGGCCGAGGAAGCACTGGAGAAACCATTTGGGGCTGTAGATGCCGGTGGACATCTGCTCCTCGTCCTGGCGGGAGGGCAGGGGGTGCTCAGGCCCCACGCCGCGGCCCCTGGAGCCGGGTGGACGCGCTCCCCACGGCCCAGCCCAGCCCCGAGGGCGCCCCCGGGCCCCAGGGGGAGGAACGTGACCCCAACTCTGGGCAGCTCGGAGGGAGGGCCATGCCCCCCACCCCCTGCCCCGGGCTCCGGGGACGGAGCCTCAGGAGCTCCCACTCGCCCCCACTCGCCATGTGCTTCCTCAGGTCCGGGAGAGCTCTTTGGAGGACCCGCTCGTGATGTCTCTGGAACCTGAGGAGCTTCGGGAAGCCCGGGACGAAGAAGCCTGAGAAGGCCCCAGGCCCCCACGGTCAGGGCCTCCTCCTGCACCAGGCGGGGTGGGGGGTGTCGGGGCAGGGGCCTCCCCGCCACGCCCTGACCCCCGTGTGCCCACCGCCCTCGGAGCCCTGGCTGGATCCGCTCTTCCCAGAGGGCAGGGCCTGCCTCCCAGGCCGGGGGCGCGGGGCCCGGGGACCCTCGTCCTCACAGAGACCCCGCGGGGCGTGGGCTGGGGGCTGAGGACCGGGCCCGGCTGACCCAGCACCCTCTCTCCTGCGGGGGCCGCCGCGGGGACAGGCGGGTCCCCAGCCCCGAGGGGCAGCGGGTGCAGGCCACGGGGAGGGTGATGGGCGTGCACGGCCCTCTGCTGTGGGGCTTGGGAGTGAGGCTGGGGGCCCCCGGGAGGGGGAGACGCTGCCCCCTGGGCCCCGTGTGGCCGTGGGCTGGCAGGGGGGCCTGGGGGACAAGCCGGCAGCCCGGCGGGAGGCTGGGGGAGCAACGGGAGTGCGTGCCTGGCCTGCAGACGGTGGGGCGGGTGGCCGTGGCTCCGGGACCCCGAGGCCACCGGGGAGGCGGGGCCCTTGCCCGTGGGGGGGCGAGCTGGGGGGTCCCCGCCTGCCCCCCGGTGCAGCAGCCTGCAGGGAGGCCCTCCTGAGCTCCCCGGCGGGCCCCTACCGTGCATGGAGTGCCGGTCGCCCACCATCAGCTGGGCCAGCGCCCAGAAGGCGTCCTCCTCGGGGAGGAACATGAGGAGGACGGCCGCGATCTCGCTCATGCCCTGGCAGTAGCCCACCTCCTGCAAGAGCCAGAGCCCCACGGAGGGCGTGCGCCCCGAGGCCCCCTCTGAGCCCTCCCCGCGGGCGTCAGGCTCCCCCGGCTCCCTCCCAGCCCGGGCTCCCGGAGGGGGCTCCCAGAGGGCGGGGGAGCAGGTGAGGGCCACCCGGACCAGCTGGGGCGCGAGCACCCCGGGCCCCGCTACCGAGCCCTGCGGCCGCCGTGCCAGGACCCCCGTCCTCAGGCCAGCAGGAGGGGCCTCCGTGAGCTGTGCCAGGCTGTAGGGGACCCGCCAGGTCTGGAGACCCCCCAGAGGGCAGGTCGGCGGGGGGGGGGGGGGGGGCCTGACTGTGGCCCCTGGCAGGTCCCACGAGGGGAGCTGGGCCAGGACACCCCGCGGGGCCGGGGAGCGTGTGAGCTGGGGTCCTCGGGGACCCTTCTGGAATGCGCCGTGGAAGGGGGCGGCCTCCTGGGCGCCTCGGCCTCGTTCCCTTCGGGGGAGTGGGAGCCTTCCCCGCCCGGGCTCTCGTCGGTAGTGCCGTCTGTCAGGGTCCAGACCCGAGCTCTAGGACGGCCGCGGTGCACGCGGGGGCCCTGGGCAGCCCCGGCCCTCGGGCACGCAGGCCCTGCCTCCCCTGGGAGGTCTGCACCCCGCCCCCTGCCCGTCCCGGAGGAGAGAGACCCTCCCCGGCATCTCGGGGGCCGTGGAGCCGGGGCCATAACTGTGAGTCCCGCTGGTCACCACCACTCAGGACAAGGCCGCCCGCGGGGCAGGAGGCGGGGGCAGGGACACTCACCGTGTCGTACACCGAGTAGGCTGCCAGTACACAGAACAGGGCTCGCTGCCTAGGAGGGGGGACAGTGGGGGGCTCTGCTCAGTCAGCCCCCGCCCAGCGAGGCCGCCGAGGTGCCGACACCCGCCCCGCAGGCCCCGCGGCCCGCAGGGCCCCTCCGCGGGGGCCGATCTCCGGGGTCAGGTCTGCGCACGGGGACAGGCGGCGACCTCACACGTGCAGCGTGCCGGGGGTTCAGTGCACCCTGGGGTGTCCGACGCCTCCGAGCGGCTCCCGCCGTGGGGTGTGCAGCTCCGGGCTCCCCCAGCGCCGCCAGCGCCCCGGGCCTCCAGCCCTGGAGCGGCCCCCCCCCCCCCCGCCGCACGCCCCCATGGGAGCCAGCGCTCCCCCTGCCCCGGTCCCCGCAGCCCCTGACGCCTCTCCTCCGCTGCCCTGGCCTGGCCCGGCCCCGTGTCCCGGGAACACCACCAGCCCCACGTGACCCCTGCCCCGAGCCCACGCAGCCGGGGCATCCGTGGCCCTGAGCGCACCCCCAGGTCTTCCCAGGTGTCCCTGGGCTGGACTCTGTGGGGGGCACCCCGGGCCCGCCCATCCCAGAGCATCTCGGGGCTCCAGGTCTGAGCCGCCGTGAGGAGAGCAGGGAACGTCGTGCAGGTGTGACCCCGATACAGGCTGCGAACCCCTGGGGTCACTATCTGAGCACGGGGGGGTACGGGGTGCGGCCCCCTCAGCGCTGCCAGGAGCCGCCCGATGCCCCCCGCACGGCGGCCTGAGTCTGCACCCCGGCTCCGCGGCCCCCGGGCCCGGGCTGCTGGAGGCCGGCTCCCCCCGGGCCGGGGGTCACAGGTCAGCCTGACCCGGCCGCGCTCTGAGGGCCGCGGGGGCCCCGGGGGGCAGCAGGTTCCCTGCAGGGAGGAGCACCGAGTTCTCGTGGGGAGACGGTCCGAGCGGCCCGCCCGGGAAGCCCAGCCACCCATGCCTGGCGTCTCCCCAGCCCCGCCCCTGGCGCCCCTGCAGGTCACCCCTGGGGTCCCGGGCTCCCACACACCCCGCCCGCTGCACACACAGGTAGCTGCACCCTATGCTCCACCCACCTGCAAGCCCCTGTCGGGGGCTCCCTGCCTTCCCCACCTCCCCGCGGCCCCTGGGGACTCTGCGGGACACCCGGGCTTCTGACGGGAGCAGGCCGTCCAGAGAACCCCAAGGTGGCCGGGGAGGCTGAGCATGTCCCACAGGGGGCAGCTGCACCGCGTCCTCGTGGGGGTGGGGTGGGGGTGGGGGCGGGACCGATAGTGTAGGGGTGGGGGTCTGGGGTTGTGGGGGATGGTGTGGGGGGTGATGCAGGGGGATGGCGTGGGGGCGGTGGGTGAGGGGATGGGGTGGGGGGCTGCGGACACAGGGCACCCCCTTCTCTAAGGTGCACACGGAGACGTCTACAGATAAAGGCGACCCCAGTCTGGGGTTTGCTGTGACCCCTGCCCCTGCCCCTGGGGCCCCGTGTGCTCCGCGCAGGGCCTGCCTGGACCGGGGCGGCGTCTGGGGGGGGGGGGGGGGGCGTCATGCCGTGTGTGCTCACCAAGTGCAAATTGTCTAAAACAAAATGCCCAGAATTCAGAAGTACATAAAGCACCGGAGGGTGGGTGTCACCCTGACCTGTCCGACCCTCGTCGGGTCCACGTGTCCCGGTCCAGCCGCGGCCATGCACCCTGGCCCCAGGTCCCCTTCGTGCCCCCCACGCCCCCACCCCGGCCCCCTGCTCTTCACGGGGCCGCCCCTCACCCCCTTGGGGTTCAGCTCAGACGGTGACCCCTGGAGGCCCCGTCCTGGGGCCTCCCCATCCCCGAGACCCTGGGGGTGGGGGCACGGGGGTCATCCCCAGCACCCTACCACGCGGCAGTGTGTTGTTTGCTGCCGTCGCTCCCCCCGGCCTCGGAGACCCCGTGTCCCCGGCACAGAAGCCCCCGGGCCTCTCCCAGGCCGGGCCCCCGACCCCCGAACCCCGCTGGCCCAGCAGCCTCACCCGACCCCGTAGCGGTCCCAGAACATGGTGTGACTGCGGAACGTGCGGTTGACGTCCAGGTCGATCTGCACGATGTCCCGGGAGGAGACCAGGGCCGCCTCCTTCATTGCCTGCGGGGAGACCCCGGGAGGAGGAGCCGGCGTCAGGGACACAGACCCCGACCTGTCAGCAGCTGCCGTCCTGGGCAGGGAGCCCCGGGGCCACCACGGGAGTGTGTCCTGCAGGAACCTCCACCCTTCCCCTGGGAGGCCGGGGACGGCGGGAGTGCCCACCGTGCCCGCGGGGCCTGCGTGAGGGCCTGTGCCCAGCTGTCGTGGGCGGGGAGGGGACTGAGGGTCAGCCCTGGACAGGGAGGGGACGTGGAGGATCAGCCCGGGTGGGGAGGGGACACGGGAGTTCAGCCCCGGGTGGGGAGGGGTCACGGAGGGTCAGCCCTGGGCAGGGAGGGGACCGAGGGTCCACGGGGAGTAGACGGGTCGGGTCCCACCTGGTATTTCCCGGCATTCCTGGCCTTAACCTGGTCGACGTTCAGCAGTCGCAGCCACACCTGTCCCCGCACCTGGGGCGGGACCCCCTTGTAGACCCGGCGTCGCAGCTGCGGGGAGGAAGGCAGTGCTGGTGAGAGGGGCCCAGGGCGGCCCCTTGGAGCCCAGGGAACACGAGGCATCTAGAAGGTTCCGGCGTCGGCTCCAGGGTGTCTGCAGAGAGGCTGGGTCTCCCTGGATCTGGGCCCCCCCCCCCCCCGTCCCCCGCGAGGAGCAGGGACCCTGGCCCCGACCTGACGCTCCCCCACCGCCGTCCCGGGGCCTGGGGAGGGAGGCCCGGGCTCCCAGCAGACTCTCCCCAGGCAGGGGGCTCCCCCGAGGACGGGGCAGGAGGACACTGAGGGCGGCCCCCCAGCCCCGTCAGGACGGAGAGCCCTCGGGGGCACCCAGCGCCCCACCTTCTCGCTGGGGAGGTAGTGGTCCCATCGCTTGAGCATTTTTATCCATTTGTCCGCGCGCCGGGTCTCCTGGCGGAGTTTCTGGGAGAGGACAGGCGGGGGCCGCAGGTGAGGCTCCCGCCGCGGGAGGTGGGCGCTCGGGCCGCGTCCAGTGCCCCGCGGGACCCGGAGGAGCCAGGAAGGCACAGGGCCCCCCGCGGACCGCGGCTCCGGGTCTCGGGTGCGTTCCCGGCGGCCCGTGCAGCGCTGGGACGGGGGACTGGGGAGACGCCCGGGGATGTCCTGGGGGACGCGGTGCAGACAGCTGGCCCCAGCTCCCCCCCACGTCCTGCCCGGGGCCCAGGACGGGCTCTCACCTTGGCCTCGCGGGGGCTGGGGTCGGGCAGCTCCCTGTCCCTGGAAGGCAGGAGACGCAGAGCCCTGAGGCCCCGGCCCCACAGCCGCGCGCACACACACACACACACACACACACACACACACACACACCCCGTCTGCACCCAGCGTCCTGGGGAGGGCAGGGCTCCCCCGGGGAGGGCAGGGGCTGCCAGCGGCCTGAGGGCGGGCGGGGGCGGCGTCTGGGGGTTCTGAGGAGGGTGTTTGCCGGTGGTGGGCTGGGCGGGGACCCCTCGGCGCCCCCAGGGGGTGACCTGCCCCCCTCCTCGATGGACCAGCCCGAGAGCTGTCAGCGTGGCCCGGGTGCCCCGTGACCGTCCCGCTGAGGTCCCCCCGCCTCCCCAGGGCCTGACTGCCCAGCGTCCAGCCGGCCTCCCCCTGCCCCCTGGCCGTCCCCCTGCTGTCCCCGGGCTCCCCTCTCTGCTGTCCCCTCTGCCACCCTGGCCCATTTCACCTCCCGTCCTGTCGGAGCCCCTGAGCACGACCACCCCTGAGCCATCCCAGCAGACACTGGGCCGTGAGCAGGGCCGAGGGGGCCCCACCTGGGGTCTCCAGCGTCCGTCAGGTTCTCGTGGGGCTGTTGACCCATCAGCCTCGTCCCCTGCGACCTAGGCCACTGGGCTGTCCCCTCCCTCCTTCCCGCCCAGGGCAGCCCCCTCCTCCTCTTGCCTCCTCCTGCCTGGTCGGGGCCTCCCTCTGCGGCCCCCCCCCTCCCTGCGCTGGCCTGGTCCCCGGCATCCACCTGCAGCCCCGCAAAAGCCTTCGGGTGTGGGCGAGAGCACCCCTGCGGACTCGGCCCAGACCAGGCCGTCCCCCTACGGAGAGCACGCCCCGGCCCCAGAGCCCCTCACGGGCGGGATCCCCTGCTGAAGGGACTGGACACCCCACCCCACCACCACCCCCGGATGCAGCAGGCTGACACCTGGGCCTGCCCAAAGCAGGCGTGGGGGCCCCTCCTCTGAGTGTCCAGGGGCCTCCCCCGGGCCCAGCTCCCTTCCTGCCCACGTCCCGGGTCGGCCTCCGGGGTGTCTCAGCTGCAACCCGGCGCAGACATGGCCCTCAGAGGGCTCCAGGGGACCAGGTCCCGACCTGGGGGCGGGGGGGGTCAGCCTCCAGAGAGGTGTTCCTGCAAAGGCCACCCGCCCTGGGATGGATGAGGGGTGTCCAGGGGACTCACTGCAGAAAGCCCTGGTGGTCGGCGACCTTGCACAGTGACAGGTCCTGCGGAGACCCTGCTTGGTGCGCCTGCAACAGAGGGGGCTCCGTGGTGGGGACCGATCAGAGCAGGGGAATGGGGACAGAGACAGGAGGGAGCAGAAGGGCTCCTCCCTCCCCTGGATCCTGAGGGAGCGCCGACCCTCTGAGATTGGCCGGGCGCCAGAGTGGGCGCAGCCTGACAGCCTCACCTGCTTCTGTCTATCAGTGACGATCCCCACCTGGGCCTCACCCGGACCCGGCGACTGTGGTCCCCACCTGGGCCTCACTTGACCTGGTGACTCTGATCCCTACCTGGCCCTCACCCAGGCCTGGTGACTCTAGTCCCCAACTGGGCTTCACCCAGGTGACTCTGGTCTCCACCTGAGCCTCATGTGGATCTGCGACTGTGGTCCCCACCTTGGCCTCACCTGAACCTGGTGACTCTGGTCCCCACCTGGGCTCACCTGGACCTGGTAGCTGTGGTCTTCATCTGGACCTGGTGACTCTGGTCCCCACCCGGGCCTCACCTGTACCTGGTGCCTGGGCTCCTCCGCTACCAATGACGAGGATCCAGGATGGACCCTTAGTTGCTACTGACACCGGGACCATCCCCAGGGTCTCACTTGTTCCTGGTGACTGTGGTCCTTGCCTGGGCTGACCTGGCTCATCCTTGGCTCTGATCCCCTCTTGAGCCTCACCTGCTCTTGCAGGTACGGTCCCCCCTGTCGTGGGTGTGTAGTGTCTATGGTCCCTTCTGGGCCTCACCTGATGGTACTGGGCCACGATATTGGCCCTTTGCAAGGCCAGCAGGGTCTCCGGGTCCTCCTGCATCGTGCTGCAATCCAAACACATCCAAGGATGACGGCGCGTGAGAACCTTCCGAGGACACATGCGTCCGGGTGCTCCCCGTGGGCAGGCGCCCCTCTGTCTGACCGGAGCCGGAGACAACCCCGTAGCCCCGAGGGGCACAGGCATCACACACGGGCCCTCGCTGCCTGTCTGTCCGTCGCCCACCGACAGTCCACCTTCCCAGCCACTGTCCCAGGGCACGCCGTCACGCTGGGGTCACAGAGCGCTCCCACCCCGGTATCAGGAGCACACGGGCGGGGGACCCAGGGGCTCCGGGGAACTGCCCACCTGATGCTCGGGGGTGACGTCTCCCAGCCCGGGGCCGGCGCAGAGATGGTGGTGGGTGGGCCGGCCAGCGAGTGTCCCTGCGGGCTTGGGGGGGGGGGGGCGGGAATCGAAGGTTTCTCCGAGATTCCACAAGCACACGACCAAGGGGAGAAAGCGACGGACTGGACTTCATCAAAATTAAAACCTGATGCCAGCAAGAGTGCGACCAAACTCCCCACCCTGAGGGCAGCGATGTGTGAATAGCCTGAGGGGGGCCCTGGGGGAGCACGAGGGACTCCACGTTCTTTGGAGCCTGAAGAGCAAGCCTGCTCACGGGCCAGGGGGACGCAGCGGGCACAGGGCGGGATGGGGGGGTGACAGTCACCCCTGTCGGGGTCCATGCGTCTAGGACAGGCTGGAAAGGTCATGGCTTGGGTGCCTGCACAGCAGAGGGCTTACAGGGGAGCGGGGGTCCCGGGGGAGCTGCCTGAGTTCCGACTGCAGCCTCCTTCCCTGGACGGGGGCAGCAGGGTGGCCGCTCTCACCCCGTGGGGCTGTGGAAGGGCTGTGGGAGCTGCTCACGGTCATCGCATGGGGGTCGGGGTGTTGTGGACCCCAGCGCGGGAGGCCTGTGCCCCCACCCGGATCCACAGGCCCCACTGTGGCCCGCGGGGATCAGGGATCAGCTGCCACTCACCTGTGACCTGTCGCTGTGTGGGCGCCTCCTCTTTATGCACTGGGGTACTGGGGAGTGTGGGAGGGTGGGGGTACTGGGGAGAGTGGGAGGGTGAGAGTGGGAGGGGGTACTGGGGAGAGTGGGAGGGTGGGGGTACTGGGGAGAGTGGGAGGGTGGGGGTACTGGGGAGAGTGGGAGTAGCGGGGTACTGGGGAGAGTGGGAGTAGCGGGGTACTGGGGAGAGTGGGAGGGTGGGGGTACTGAGGAGAGACGAGTACTGGGCTACTGGGGAGAGCAGGAGAGTCGGGTCGCTGCGAGCCAGATCCGGAGCACCGGTGCCTCCGAAGGTCTGCGGACGCAGAGTGGGCACCAGGCAGCGGTGGAACCCGGGGGCACCACAGTTCCGCCCAGAGCGGGGTCCCGCATCATCACTGTGGGCAGGCGGGGTCCAATCAGCACTCAGCCCTCACCCTGGTGGCCGAGGGTCCCGGGGGAGGGTCCTGTCCCCACGCCGGGCGGGAAGGCGATGCAGGCAGCCTCCCGCATCCTCAGTTCCCATCCTCGGGCCCTGCAGGCCTCCCGCCCTTCAAGGCAGACTGGGGGTCACAGATGCCCCCCTCCGCCCCCCAGGGTTCACAGCGTGGGGTTGCAGTTAGGAGCATTTGAGGGGCTCCTGGGTGGTTCCGTCCGTCGGTTCCACGTCGACTCTTGAGTTTGGCTCAAGCCAGGATCTCCAGGTTGTGGCGTGGAGCCTCGGGTGGGGCTCGGTCTCCGGTGGGTGAGGAGTCCGCTCCAGGTTCCCCCTCTCCCTCCGCCCCTGCCCCCCGCACCGTCTCCCAAGTACATCTTCTAAACATTAACATGAAGACACGTGAGCATCTGGATCCCCTCTGCAGAGGCGCCTTCGTGTGCGTCACGACCGTGTAAATGCCTTTCACGGACCCACCGGGATTCCCACCGGAAACCCCTTTTCCTTGGTATCTATTGAAGTGCCGTCGACACCCAAGGGGACAGTAGTTTCAGGGCTACAGCTGGCGACTTGACAATTCTGTGCCTCACTCAGCTCTCCCCGCGAGAAGCGGCGTCACCGTCTGTCCCCGTACCGAGTTGTCCCCACGGTCCTGACTCTATTGCCAGGCCGTACTTTCTAAATTTCCGGGATTCCTTTATTTAGAACCACACGCTTGTAGCTTTCCCTATTTGTTCATCCACGTTGCCCACCTGCCCCCCGCGGGCCCTCTGATCACTCAGCACGATCCATCCCGTTAACCAGAGAAAGGACATGGGGCGGCCCGGGGCGGAGGGGGGGGGGCGGGGCTCAGCGCTTCAGCGCCTGCCTTCCCTTCGGCCCAGGGCGTGATCCTGGAGTCCCGGGATCGAGTCCCACATCGGGCTCCCTGCACGGAGCCTTCTTCTCCCTCTGCCCGTGTCTCTGCCTCTCTCTCTCTCTCTCTCTCTCTCTCTCTCTCTCTCTCGTCTCTCGGTGTCTCTCAAGGATATATAAATAAAATCTTTAAAAAAACAACAAAAACAAAGAGAAAGGAGACGATCCCCTCAAGAGTCGCAGAAAACGCATTTGACAGAACAAAGCATGAAAAGCACAGGGGGTTTTAGGAAAGGTCTGTCAACAGAGGAGAGGCCGCGTAGGAAGGCCCGCAGCTGACGTCATCCCCGAGGGTGACGACCTGAAATCGTCTCCCCCGAGAGCAGGAACAAGCCACGGAGGTGCCCTCTCAGCGCTGGGAGTCCCACGTAGTCAACAGACGGGAAACAGCCGTGTGGGGGTCGCGTCCACGCCCACAGGGGCCCGGCCTCCTCAGGACCCGCGGGGAGGCTTCCGGGTCAGGGTTAGGGTTAGGGTCAGGGTCAGGGTTAGGGTTAGGGTTAGGGTTGGCATATTGTGCTTAGCATAATACTCTTTCTAGGCTTTAATACTTCTTTAAATGTTTCATAGAATTCACTCATGAAGCCATCTGGTCGTGGACTTCTGCGTTTTGGGAATTTTTTTTCTATTACTCAACAGCTTCGCTGAGAATTGGTCTATTCAAATTTTCTATTTCTCTATGTGTCAGTTTTGGTAGGTTATATTTTCTAGGAATTTAGCCACACACAAAAGTAAAATCAAAAACTAGAAATTTCATTCTTTGGCTTGTGTCTATCCAGTTTTTCCAACACCATTTGTAGATTTTTTTCCCCACTGGATATTCTTTCCAGCTTTATCAAGGATTAAACGACGACATAGTTGTGGGTTCATTTCTGGGAGGTCTGCTCTGTTCTCTTGGTCTGTGTGTCCGTTGTCGTGCCAGGACCGTACTGTCTTCATCACAACAGTTTTGCGACATAACTGGAAATCTAGCGATGTGAAGCTTCCTACTTTGCTTTTCTTTTGCAAGGCTGCGTTGCCTACCTGGGGTCTTTTGAGGTTCCATGCAAAGTTGAAGATCATTTATCTTAGCTCTGTGAGAAATGCTGGGGGCATTTTGATAGGGTTTATAGGAATGTCTGGGCTGCTCTCGGTTGTGAAGACACTTCATACCCTTTCAATCCACGAGTGTGGAGTATCTCTTTCCGTTTCTTTGTGTCATCGATTTCTTTCCATCATCGTCTTCAGAGTAAGTTTTTATAGCTGTTTCCTTAGGTTTTTTCTTAAGTATAATATTATTTTTTGTTTCATTTTAAATTTATTTTTATTAATGTCTTAGTTTCTCTTTTTCTTACCTTCTTACTGAGGTACAGGAATGCAACAGAATTCTGTGCATTAATTATGTATCCTGTGACTTTACTGAATTCATTTACCGGTTCTAACATTTTTTTGTTTGTTCATTTTTGTAGTTTTCTATATATAGCGTCATGGTGTCCATTTCTTGTAGGTTGTCCTATTGGCATATAGTTTCTGATATGCCATCAAGCCCTCTTGTCTCCACCGTTTCTGTCAGAACCCTGCGTTCACCCTGCCTGTGTCCGAGTTTTGTTTTGTTTTGTTTTGTTTTTTCTTTTTATCTCGGACAAGTGACTGAGTTTCAAACTTCCAAGTTTTAGGGGCTGCCCTGGGGGAGACCCGTGCTCCTCCCGCCCGGGAGGGTCTCCTCCCACTTCTGGCCTTTGCTGGCCCGGCCCAGGGACGCGGCCCCGTGACCGCACAGGGGTTTGCAGTTTGTGGCCACACAGGGCAGACAGCTGGCCCTAGTCCCGCGGCTCTCGGCCGGGGTCCCCGCTCCTGGGCCTGGGAACCGTTGGCGCCACCGTCCTTGGGACCCCGGGGACCCTGACCCCACCCTGTCGCTCCAGGGGCCGCCCCCCACTTCGCCTCCCGAGCACCGTCGAGGCCGGCGTGTCCCCCCCCTCTAGCAGACTTCTGGAAGTTCTGACTTTGTGCTCTGCTGCTTCTAATAGTGTGCGTAGACCCGTCAGCTGGCTCCCTGCCCCTGTGGGATCCGGGGCTGTGTCTCCCCCAGACCGACTGACTGATTTTCTTTTTAAGATTTTATTTTTCTGTCATCTCTACACCCACATGGGGCTTGAACTCTCCGCCCCAAGAACAAGAGTCGCGTGTCCTTACGAACCACCCCGAGCGGCCAGGCTCCCTTTGATTGATTGATTGACAGGTAGTAACTGAAGCCGACGTGCTGCCTGTGTCGTGTCAGGGCAGAAACTGAGCCCCCGCGTCGAGGTGCGGTGGAGTCATTGGGACCTTGGTCGATGTTAAAGAAAGCGGAGCCTCCCCGGGAGCCCCGGAGCCCCGGGAGCCCAGGGAGCGGGGCCCACACACGTGACAAGTTGGCCGTTTCCTTGACCAGGAGTCATTGGGCTGGCTGCCGATTTATTTGAGTTGCTATTCGACGGCGAAGGTCGTTCTAGGATGGGGACACAGCGAGAACGTTCCGGGTTCTTGCGGGTTCGGAGGTAGCTAAAGCTCCCCCGTCGTGGACTCGATGTCCCAGCTGGGTGCAGAGATAGGCGGGCCAGCAAAGAGATGAGAAACATGGCCCTGGGGTGCCTGGCCGGCCTGGTCGGGGGACCTTGATGTCAGGACTGTGAGTTGGAATTCCATGTTGGGTGTAGAGAGGACATAAACGTAAAACCTTTAACAAATAATAAATGGATGAACTAATACAGCGTGACGTGGAAGGGGAGTGCTCGCTTCAGGACAAACCTCAGAGCGGACCACGTCTAGCCTGCGACCTGTTCTTGATGGCCCCGCTCGCACTCCCGGGCCCAGATGACGGGGTCCCCCACGAGGGACGGTCCCGCCCGAGTGGGAGTGGGCCTCCTTCCCCGTAAGGCCCGTGCCTCCCCTCGTTCTGCAGGACAGAAGAGCCGGGAAGGCACGAGCTCGGGGGGATCAGCATAAACCTCGGCGATGGTCCTTCCCGATCCCGGGAGCCAGAACTCGGCCTCCTTTTGGGACCCGACGTCCTAAAGAAGCCCGTGTGGTCAGTGGCTCGGATGCAGGGCGGAGGCCGACGGAGAATCAGGAAGAGCAAGGTGGGGGGGGGGGGGGGACCAGAAGCTGAAGGAGAGGGGGACAGCTGTCAGCATCGGGAGCCTTCGCGGGGACCCGGCGTCCTTTCCCAGGAGGGGCCCCCCTCTGTAGGGTGCTTCCCGCCGCCCCGCGCTCCCCGTGGGCACCCGCAGGCGCATCCCCGGGCCTCCAGCGCCTCTGCAGCCGTGGTCTGGAGCGTCCTCCGTGTGTCCTACCGGGGACCCCAGCGTCACGTCTGTAACCGTCCGGCTGCTGTCTGACAACAGTCGGGGGATTCCGACGTTTGTTGGGTTTGGGGTGTGTGCCTGTCTGTCGCCGTGCCGCGATCTGATCCTCGGGCCGCGTCGTCCTGACGCCGAAACGGTTGAAACACCATCATTTCTGGTGCTGGCGCTGGGCGGCTAGCTGGGTTCTCCCGGCCGACCCGGGCCACCTCGTGCCGTCCCGTGCCGTCCCGTCCCGCCGGGGGGTCAGCTGAGCTGGAAGGTCCGGCTCGGCCACATTCCCGTGGGTGGCAGCGGGTCCCCGCCGAGCGCCGGCCGCTTCTCTTCTCCCCGATGCCTCTCCAGCGGGGAGCCAGACCTCGGGGCCGCCCTGGGGGGAGCTCCTGAGGGGCCGGCTGCCCGTGGGGGGAGCCCTGGGGCTGCCTGTGTGTGTGTGTGTGGGAGTCGGGGTGGGGACGGGGCCGGGGTCCCTCGGTCCCCTGCGCTGCCTGCCCCCAGGCCGAGCCCCGCGCTCACCCAGCCCCTACTCTCCAGGGCGTGCAGGGTGCCCTCCGCACTCTGGTGCGAGGGATCCAGCAGCACCGGGTGTGCACGCTGAGCCCGCCCGGTGAGGGTGGCCCAGGTGTGAGAGCTGCAAGGGCCTGCTGTCCTGACGTCCGCTCCGGGGCCACGCTGACCGCCCCGCGGGCCCTCTGTGCCCCAGGCGCACAGGCCCGGGGCGGGGAGGGGAGGAAGCGCCCCGGAGCCCGGGCAGCCCAGGCCCCCTGGACAGAGGGGGCACAGACCTCCCAGGGCGCTTAGCACAGACCCTGGTGACCTGAGGCTCCCCGGCTGTCACTCTGTCCCAGGCCCGTCCTGGCCGCGGGCGCAGGCTGAGTCGCAGTAGAGTCTGCGGGGTCCTGAC
>NC_054840.1:30680980-30687536 GCF_018345385.1 Vulpes lagopus | reverse complement strand
GCACCGTTCCCACGTACATCTTCTAAACATTAACATGAAGACACGTGAGCATCTGGATCCCCTCTGCAGAGGCGCCTTCGTGTGCGTCACGACCGTGTAAATGCCTTTCACGGACCCACCGGGATTCCCACCGGAAACCCCTTTTCCTTGGTATCTATTGAAGTGCCGTCGACACCCAAGGGGACAGTAGTTTCAGGGCTACAGCTGGCGACTTGACAATTCTGTGCCTCACTCAGCTCTCCCCGCGAGAAGCGGCGTCACCGTCTGTCCCCCGTACCGAGTTGTCCCCACGGTCCTGACTCTATTTGCCAGGCTGTACTTTCTAAATTTCCGGGATTCCTTTATTTAGAACCACACGCTTGTAGCTTTCCCTATTTGTTCATCCACGTTGCCCACCTGCCCCCCGCGGGCCCTCTGATCACTCAGCACGATCCATCCCGTTAACCAGAGAAAGGACATGGGGCGGCCCGGGGCGGGAGGTGGGTGGCGGGGCTCAGCGCTTCAGCGCCTGCCTTTCCTTCGGCCCAGGGCGTGATCCTGGAGTCCCGGGATCGAGTCCCACATCGGGCTCCCTGCACGGAGCCTTCTTCTCCCTCTGCCCCTGTCTCTGCCTCTCTCTCTCTCTCTCTCTCTCTCTTTCTCTCTCTCGTCTCTCGGGTCTCTCAAGGATATATAAATAAAATCTTTAAAAAAACAACAAAAAACAGAAAGGAGACGATCCCCTCAAGAGTCGCAGAAAACGCATTTGACAGGACAAAGCATGAAAAGCACAGGGGGTTTTAGGAAAGGTCTGTCAACAGAGGAGAGGCCGCGTAGGAAGGCCCGCAGCTGACGTCATCCCCCGAGGGGTGACGACCTGAAATCGTCTCCCCCGAGAGCAGGAACAAGCACGGAGGTGCCCTCTCAGCGCTGGGAGTCCCACGTAGTCAACAGACGGGAAACAGCCGTGTGGGGGTCGCGTCCAAGCCCACAGGGGCCCCGGCCTCCTCAGGACCCGCGGGGAGGCTTCCGGGTTGGGTTAGGGTTAGGGTTGGGTTAGGGTTAGGGTAGGTTAGGGGTTAGGGGTTAGGGTTAGGGGTTAGGGTTAGGGTTAGGGTTAGGGTTAGGGTTAGGGGTTAGGGGTTAGGGTTAGGGGTTAGGGTTAGGGTTAGGGTTTAGGGGTTAGGGTTTGGGGGTTAGGGTTTAGGGTTTAGGGTTTAGGGTTAGGGTTAGGGTTAGGGTTAGGGTTAGGGTTAGGGTTAGAGTTAAGGGTTAGGGTATAGGGTTAGGGTTTAGGGGTAGGGTGTAGGGTTAGGGGTTAGGGTTAGGGTTAGAGGGAGGGTTAGGGTTAGGGTTAGGGTTTTAGGGTTAGGGTTAGGGTTAGGGGGTTAGGGGTTAGGGTAGGGTTAGGGTTGAAGGGTTAGGGTTAGGGTTAGGATTAGGGTTTAGGGTTTAGGGGTAGGGTTAGGGTTAGGGTTGTTAGGGTTAGGGGTTAGGTTAGGGTTAGGGTTAGGGTTAGGGTTAGGGGTAGGGTTAGGTTGTTAGGGTTAGGGTTAGTTGGGTTTGTGGGTTAGGGTTAGGGTTAGGGGTTAGGGTTAGGGGTTAGGGGTTAGGGTTAAGGGTTAGGGTTAGGGTTAGGGGTTAGGGTTAGGGGTTAGGGTTAGGGTTAGGGTTAGGTTACGGATTAGGGTTAGGGTTAGGGTGAGGGTACGGGTTAAGATTAGGGTTAGGGGCAGGGTTCGGGTACTGGTTAGGGTTAGGGGTAGGTTTAGCGTTAGGGTACAGGTTAGGTTTATGTTTACGGTTAGGGTTAGGGTTAGGATACTCCTTCCGGTACAGGTTAGGGTAGGTTTAGGGTACTGGTTAGGGTTAGGGTTAGCGTTAGGGTACTGATTAGGTTTAGGTTTAGTGTTATGGTTAGGGTAGTGTACTGGTTAGGGTTAGGGTTAGCGTATGGGTTAGGGTTAGTGTAAGGGTTCGGGTTAGGGTACGGGTTAGTGTTAGAGTACGGCTGAGGTTAGGTTGAGGGTACGAGTTAGCAGTATGGTTAGGTTTAGGGTTAGGGTTAGGGTACGGTTTAGTGTTAGGGTTAGGATTAGTGTACGGGTCATTTGAGGGTTAGGGTATGGGTTAGGGTTATGCTTAGGGTACGTGGAAAGGTACGGGTTAGTGTTAGTGTTAGTGTTAGGGTTAGGGTTAGGGTACTGTAGGGGTTAGGGTTAGGTTTACGGTACAGGTTACGGTTAGGGTTAGGGTTAGGGTTAAGTGACGGATAAGGTTTAGGGTTAGGGTGAGGGTTAGGGAACGCGTTAGGATCAGGGTTAGGCGTAGGGTGAGGGTTTGGTTTAGGGTACGGGTACGGTTTAGGTTTAGGGTTAGGGTTTGGGTATGGGTTAGGTTTAAGGTTAGTGTTAGGGTTTGGGTTAGGGAACGTGTTAGGGTTAGGGTTAGGGTTAGGGTACTGGTTAGGATTAGAGTTAGGTTTAGGTTTAGGTTTAAGTTTAGGGTTAGGATACGGGTTAGGGTTAGGGTACGGGTAAGGGTTACGGTTAGGGCACATGTTAGGGTTAGGGTTAGTGTATGGGTTAGGGTTAGGGTTAGTGTTAGGGTTAGGTTACGGGTTAGGGTTAGTGTAGGTTACAGGTTAGGGTTAGGGTTAGGGTACTGGTTAGGTTTAGGGTTTAGTTTAGAGTACGCGTTAGGGTTAGGGTCCGGTTAGGGTCAGGGTCAGGGTTAGGGTTAGGGTACAGGTCAGGGTTAGTGTTAGTGTTAGGGTACGGGTTAGGGTTAGGGTTAGATAGGGTTAGGGTACGGTTTACGGTAAGGGTTAGGGTTAGGGTTAGGTTTGGTACGGGTTAGGGTTAGGGTGTGTGTTTGGGATAGGTTTAGGGTTACTGTTGGGGTTCGGGTACGGTTTAGGGGTAGGGTTAAGGTACTGGTTTGGTTTAGGGTTAGGGTTAGGGTTAGGTTAGGTTAGGGTACGGGTTAGGTTACGGGTTAGGTTTAGGGTTAGTGTACGGCTTAGGGTATGGGTTAGGGTAAGGTTTAGGGTACGGGTTTGGGTTAGTTTTAGGGTAAGGGTACGGGTTAGGGTTAGGGTTAGGGTACAAGTTAGGGTTAGGGTTAGGGTTAGGTTCCTGGTGAGGGTTAAGGTTAGGGTACGGTTTAGGGTTAGGGTGAGGATTAGGGTTAGGTTACGGGTTAGGGTTAGGGTAGGGTACGGGTTAGGGTTAAGGTTAGGTTTAGGGTTAGGATTCGGGCTTGGGTACGGGTTAGGGTATGGGTTAGGGTACGGGTTTGGCGTAGTCTTAGGGTTAGGGTTAGGGTTAGGTTACAGGTTAGGTTTAGGTTTAGGGTAAGGTTTAGTGTTAGGGTTAGGGTACGGTTTAGGGTTAGGGTTAGGGTTAGGTTAAGGGTTACGTTTAGGGTACGGTTTAGGGTTAGTGTTAGTGTAATGTTACGGGTTCGAGGTAGGGTTAGGATTAGGATTAGGGTACGGGTTAGTGTTAGGGTTAGGTAGGGCTAGGGTACTGCTTAGGTTTAGGGTTAGGGTTAGGATACGTGTTAGGGTTAGGTTTAGGGTTAGGGTACGGGTTAGGTTAGGGTACAGGTTAGGGTTAGGAATAGGGATAGTGTATTGGTTAGGGATACCATTAGGGTTAGGTTTAGGGTACTGGTTAAGGTCAGGGTTAGTGTTAGGGTATTGGTCAGGTTTAGCGTTAGGGTTAGGGTAGGGGTACGGGTAAGGGTCAGGGTTAGGTTTAGGTTACGGGTTAGGGTTAGGGTACGGGTTAGGCTTAGGTTTAGGTTTAGGGTACCGGTTAGGGTTAGGGTTAGGTACGGGTTAGGGTTATAGTTAGGGTTAGTGTTAGGTTACTGGTTAGGATTAGAGTTAGGACACAGGTTAGGGTTAGGGTGAGGGTACGGGTTAGGTTTAGGGTGAGGGTAAGGATTTGGATTAGGGTACGAGTTAGGATTAGGTTTAGGGTTATGGTACGGGTTAGGGTATGGTTTAAGGTATTGGTTAGGGTAGGGGTTAGGATTTAGGGTTAGGGTTAGGGAAAGTGTTAGGGTTAGGGTTAGGGTTAGGGTACGGGTTAGGGTTAGGGTGAGGGTTAGGGTTAGGGTTAGGGTACGGCTTAGGGTTACGTTTAGGGTTAGGGTACGGTTTAGGGATAGGGTATGGGTTAGGGTTAGGGTTAGAGTTAGGATTAGGGTACGGGTACCGGTAGGGTTAGAGTTAGGGTTAGGGTACGGGTAAGCGTTAGGGTTAGCGTTACGGTAAGGGTTAGGTTATGGTTTAGGGTTAGGGTTAGGGTACGGCTTAAGGTTAGGAAACGGGTTAGGTTTAGAGTAGGGTTACGGTTAGGGTACTGGTTAGGGTTAGTGGTTAGGGTACCAGTAAGGGTTGGGGTTAGGGAATGGGTTAGGTTTAGAATAGGGTTACGGTTAGGTTACTGGTTAGGGTTAGTGTTAGGGTTAGGATACAGGTGAGGGTTAGGGTACTGGTTAGTGTTGGGGTTAGGGTTAGGGTTAGGGTTAGGGTTAGGGAAAAGTTTAGAGTTAGGGTTAGGTTTAGGGTTAGGTTTAGGGTACGGGTTAGGGTGAGGGTGAGGGTTAGGGTACGGTTTAGGATTATGGTTAGGGTTAGGGTTAGGGTACGGGTTAGGGTCAGGGTATGGGTTAGGGTGAGGTGAGGGTTAGGTTACGTGTTAGGATTATGGTTAGGGTTAGGGTACTGGTTAGGGTTAGGTTTAGGGTTAGGTTAGGTATAGGATACGGGTTAGGTTTAGCGTTAGGGTTAGGGTTAGGTTTAGGATTAGGGTTAGGGACGGGTTAGGATTATGGTTAGGGTAAGGGTACTGGTTAGGCTTAGGGTTAGGGTTAGGGTTAGGGTACAAGTTAGGGTTAGGTGTAGGTTTAGGGATAGGGCTAGGATACAGGTTAGGGTTAGGGTTAGGGTTAGCGTTAGGGTTAGGGTAAGGGTTAGGGTTAGGGTACTGGTTAGGGTCAGGGTTAGGTTACGGGTTAGGGTTAGGGTTAGGGTTAGGGTACGGTTTAGGGATAGGGTACAGATTAGGGTTACATTTAGGGTTAGTGTTAGGATACGGGTAAGGATAAGGTTTAGCATTACGGTAAGGGTTAGTGTTAGGGTTAGGTTTAAGGTTAGGTTTAGGGTACGGGTTAGGGTTAAGGTTTAGGGTACTGGTTAGGGTTCGGGTTAGGGTACGGGTAAAGGTTACGGTTAGGGTACGGGTTAGGGTACGGGATAGTGTTAGTTTTGGGTTTAGGGATAGGGTAGGGGATAGCAACAGGGTTAGCGTTAGGGTTAGGTTTAGGGTACGGGTTAGTGTTAGGGTTAGGGTAAGGTTAGGGTTAGGGTTAGGATACGGGTAAGGGTCTAGGGTTAGCGTTACAGTAAGGGTTAGGGTAGGTTAGGGTTGGGTTTAGGGTACGGTTAGTGTAGCGTTAAGGTTAGGATTAGGGTTAGTGTAGGTTTAGGGTTAGAGTCAGGGTTAGGGGTAGGGTTAGAGTAAGGGTTAGGGTACTGGTTAGTGTTGGGGTTAGTGTTAGGGTTAGGGTTAGGGAAAAGTTTAGAGTTAGGGTTAGGTTTAGGGTTAGGTTTAGGGTACGGGTTAGGGTGAGGGTGAGGGTTAGGGTATGGTTTAGGATTATGGTTAGGGTTAGGGTTAGGGTACGGAGTAGGGTCAGGGTATGGGTTAGGGTGAGGTGAGGGTTAGGTTACGCGTTAGGATTATGGTTAGGGTTAGGGTACGGGGTTGGGGCTTAGGGTTAGGGTTTAGGTTTCCAGTTTAGGGTTAGGTTTGGGGTTTTTGGTTTTAGGTATTAGGATATGGGTTGGGGTTTTAGCGTTAGGGTTGGGTTAAAGGTTTAGGGTTTAGGGTTAGGGTACGGGGTTGGGGTTTTGGATTAGGGTTAGGTTTAGGGTTAGAGTGCGGTTTGGGATTATGGTACGGATTAGGTTAGGGTTGGGGTTAGGGTTAGGTCACGGGTTAGGGTTAGGTTAGGTTTCAGTAGGGTTAGGGTATTAACGTTTGGGGTGGGGTTAGGTTAATTTTAGGGTTAGGGTTAGGTTTAGGGGTAAACGGTTTAGGGTACGGGTTAGGGTACGGGTAAGGGTTAGTTTTAGGTTGGGGTTGGGTAGGGTTGAAACAGGGGTGAGGGTGGAGGGTTAGGTTTAGGGTAGGGGTTAGGGTTTAGGGTTAGGGTAATTGTTTAGGGTTAGGGTTAGGGAAAGTTTACGGGTTAGGTTTAGGTTGGGGTTGGGTTTAGGGTATGGGTTAGTTATAAGGTTAGGTTTTAGGGTTAGGATTTGGGTACTGGTTGGGTTAGGTTAGGGTCGGGTTATGGTAAGGAGTCAGGGTTGGGGTTTTGGGTTTAGAGTTAGGGTTAGGTGGGGTTAGGGTAGGGTAGGGTACTGGTTTGGGTAGGTTTTGGTTAGGTTACGGGATAGGGTTAGGGTTAGGGTTAGGGATAGCTTTATGGAATGGGTTAGTGTTAGTTTTTTAAGGTTAGGATTAGGGGGGGTGGTTTAGGGTTGGGTTTTAGGGTTAGG
>NC_054840.1:30649930-30680880 GCF_018345385.1 Vulpes lagopus | reverse complement strand
AGTGCCCGTCACCCATTCACCCCACCCACCCCCCAGCCGTCCTCCCCTTCCACCACCCCTAGTTTCATTTTCCCATAGTTTAGGAGTCTTTATGTTCTGTTTCCCTTTCTGATATTTCCGACACATTTCTTCTCCCTTCCCCTTATATTCCCTTTTACTACCCACTATGCTTTTTATGTTGTATTTTGTCAAATGCTTTTTCTGCAACTCTTGAGAGGATCGTATGCCTTTGTCCTTTCTCTTGTTTTGGTTTTTAAGATTTTATTTATTTACCCATGAGAGTCATTTTGTTCCAGGTGAGGCCAGAAGGAGACCACAGGAACCAGGTCCAGGAAAGCCCCATATGGGAACCAGAGCCACCAGATCCAGGTGAGACCCAGGTGGGGACCACAGTCACAAGGTCCAGGTGAGGCCCAGGTGGCAACAAGATTCACCAAGTCCAGGTGAGACCCAGGTGGGACCACAGTCACAAGGTCCAGGTGAGGAACAGGTAAGGACCAGATTCACCAGGTCCAAGTGAAGCCCGGGGGGGGGACCAGAGTCAAAAGGTAAGGGTGAGGTCCAGAGGGGGACCAGAGTAACCAGTTTAGTTTGAGGCCCAGAGTGGGACCAGAGGTCCCCGGTCAAAGTGAGGCCCAGGTGTGGAATAGAGTATCCAGGTCCCAATGATGCCTATGTGAGGACCAGAGTCACTAGGGCCATGCAAGGCCCAATGGGGATCAGAATCACCAGGTCCTGGTGAGGCATAGAAGGAGACCACAGTCACCAGTATCAGGTGAGCCCCATGTGGGAATCAGAGCCACTATATCCAGCTGAGTCCCAGGTCCATGTGAGGCCCACGTGAGGACCAGAATCATCAGGTCGAATTGAGGCATAGCTGGGGACAAGAGTCACCAGGTCTAGGTGACGCCTAGGTGGGGACGAGATTCACCAGGTCTGAGTTAGGTCAAAGTGGGGACGAGAGTCACCAGGTCCAGGTGAGGCCAAACTGAGGACCAGAGTCACCAGATCCAGGTGAGGTCCATGTTGGAAAGAGAGTCACCAGGTCCAGGAGAGGTCCAGGTGAGGACCAGAGTCACCAGGTCCAGATGAGGCCCAGGTGAGGACCAGACTCACCAGGCACACGTGAGGCCCAGGTGGGGACCAGAATCACCAGGTATAGGGGAGGCCCTTGAAAGAACCAGAGTCAACAGTTCAAGGTGAGGCGCAGGTGGCAACCAGAGTCAGAAGGTCCAAATCAGGCCAAAGTGGGGTTCACAGTCACCAGGTCAGGGTGAGACCCAGAGGGGGACCAGAGTCACCTGGTCCAGGTGAGGCTCAGTTGTGGAACACAGTAACCGGGTCCCAATTATGCCCAGTTGAGGACCAGAGTTAACAGGGCCAGGTGAGGCCCAGATGGGGATCAGAGTCACCAGGTCCAAGTGAGGCCCAGGTGGGGACCACAGTCACCAGATCCAGGGTAGTCTCAGGTGCAGACCAGAATCACCAGGTCCAGGTGGGGCCCAGGTAAGGACCAGAGTTACCAGGTCGAGGTGAGTCCCAGGTGGGGAACACAATAACCATGTTCCAATGATGCCCATCTCAGGACCAGAGTCACCAGGTCCACTTGAGGACCAAGTGGGGACCAGATTCACCAGGTCCAGGGGAGGCCCAGGTGGACACCAGAGTTACCAGTTAAAGGTGAGTCTAGAAGGACAGCACGGTCACCAGGTCTAGGTGTGGTCCATGTGAGAACCAGATCACCAGGTACAGGTGAGGCCCAGGTGGGAACCAGAATCAGCAGGTCCAGGTAAGGCCAAGGTGGGGACCACAGTCACCAGGTCCAGGTGAAACCAAGCTGAGGACCAGAATCACCAAATCCAGGTGAGGCCCGGGGGTAGGGGGACTGGAGTCACCAGGCACAGGAGAGGCTACAAGAACAGCAGGGACACCAGGTCCACGTGTGGTTCATGTGGAAACCAGAGTCACCAGGTCCAGGTGAAGCCCAGGTGAGGACCAAATTAAATGTTCCAGAGTCTCACTTGGGAAACAGACTAAACATATCCTGATGATGCCCAGGTGAGTACAAGAGTCACCAGGTCCAGGTGAGGTGCACGTGAGGACCAGAGTCACCAGGTCCAGGTGATACCCAGGAGGGGACCAGATTCACCAGGTCCAGGTAAGGCCCAGGTGGAACTCAGTCACCTAGTCTGGGTGAGACACAGGTGGGGACAAAAGTCATAAGACCAGTTGAGGCCCAGGTGGGAACATAGTTACCAGGTCCAGGTGAGGCCAAACAAAGTACCAGAGGCACAAGACCAGCTGAGGCCCAGTTGGGGACTGGAGTGACCAAGTATAGGTTAGGTTAGAAGGACACCACAGTCATAAAAACACAGCTAGTTGAAAACTGGCTTCTAGGGATGGCTTCCTTGTGAGAGCTGAGCTCAGGGCAGGACCTGCCCACATCCTGGCTACCTGCAGACATACCTCCTATCATCCTTGAGTGAGGTGCTGGAAGAGGTTGTGTGAAAAGCATGTGGAAGTGTCTGGCCTGTACTCAAGTGAATCTGAATTAAAAACAGGGATTTCCAACAGCCTTGTTCAATGAGAGTCGTGCTAGGTTCTATCTCCCCTGTAGGAGTGGCAAGCAAACATGTACCTACAAGGCATTCACATTTCTGAGAGTTGAGCTTATGGCCTGTCCCTCCCACATCCTGACTGCCTGTACGGTTCGCTTCCACAGGATTTCGTTCTACGCAGAACAGTAGCAGAGAGAGAACCAAGTGACTTGCTTGTCACTTTCGCACCTCCCGGACAGCTTCATCCACAGCCTGCATACACCTTACACTGCTGCTACATTGTCACAGGCCTTAAGAACGCAGCTACTGGAAAGCTGCACTGAGGCATGCTTCCCTTGAGATATGAGTTCAAGGCAGGACCACACCGCATCATGACTGGCCTGTAGACGTAGCTGCCAACATCCTCATTTTAGGAGCAGGGAGAGGTTGTCAGAAATGCATGTGGAAGCACAGGGCTGTACTCACGTGTATGTGAGTTGAATACAGCGATTGCCAACGTCCCGTTCAATTAGAGTGTAGCTAGGTTCTAACTCCCCTGTATGAGTGGGGGCAGACATCTGCTCCCAGGCATACACGCTCCTGAGAGTTGAGCTTATGGCCTGTCCCTCCCACATCCTGCCTGCAGGTACACCTCACTCCTAACAGGCCTAGGCTCGATGCGGGACTGAAGTGTTGTGAGAGGTAAGTGGAAAGTCCCGGCCCACAAGACTAGTGCCTCCATGCTCAATCCAGCGATTTCCTAGTAATTCCTATGTTAGCCAGGTGCTACAACCTAAGTTCCATACGAGAGAAGCGAGCTGGACGCCAGTCCCAAGGCAACTTACTTCTAGGAGTTGAGCTCACCCTCAGTCCCTCACAGTTGCACACTGTCTGCAGAATGAGTTTTGAACGTCTGCACCACAGCCGTTTGTCAGAGGCTTGTGAGACGCAAGTGGAATAAGCAGACCTGGAGGGTGTCTCCAGCTGCAGTGGAGTGGTATTCGAGGTATCTCCTGGCTTAGAGTACTGCTACGATTTCAGTGCCCTAAGAACGCAGCTAGTTGAAACCTGGCTTGTAGGCATGCTTCCTTGTGTGAGCTGAGGTCAGGGCAGGACCCTCCCGCATCCTTACTGCCCGTAGACATAGTTCCCAGCATCCTTATGTTAGGCGTCAGAAGAGCTTGTGTGAAAAGCATGTGGAAGTGACAGGATTCTCCTCAAGTGAATCTGATCTCAATACAGACATTGCAAACGTCCAATGAGAGTGTAGCTCGGTCCTAGTTCCCATCAAAGTGTCTAACAGACATCTGCCTGCAAAGCATACACAATTCTGAGAGGTGAGCTTATGGAGTGTCCCTCCCACATCCTGCCTGCAGGTACACCCCGCTCCTAACAGACCTAGCCACGATGCGTGCCTGAAGTGTTGTGAGAGATAAGTGGAAAGTCCCGGCCCACAAGACTAGTGCCTCCAAGCTCAATCCAGCGATTTCCTAGTATTTCCTCTGTAAGCCAGGTGCTACATCCTAAGTGCCATACGAGAGAAGCTAGCTGAACGCCTTGTCCGAGAGCAAATTACTTCGGAGAGTTGAGCTCACACTCAGTCCCTCACAGTTGCACACTGCCTGCAGAAGAGTTTCCAACATCTGCACCAGAGGCGTTTGTCAGAGGCTTGTGAGATGCAAGTGGAATAAGCAGACCTGAAGGGTCTCTCCAGCTACAGTGGAGTGGTATTCTGGGTACCTCCTGGCTTAGAACACTGTTACGTTCTCAGTGCCCTAATAACTCAGCTAGTTGAAAGCTGGCTTGTAGGCATGCTTCCTTGTGCGAGCTGAGGTCAGGGCAGGACCCTCCGGAATCCTGACTGCCCGTAGACATAGGTCCCAGCATCCTTAGGTTAGGCGCAGGAAGACGTTGTGTGAAAAGCATGTTGAAGTGACAGGATTCTCCTCAAGTGTATCTCATCTCAATACAGACATTGCAAACGTCCTTGTTCAATGAGATTGTAGCTCGGTCCTAGCTCCCATCAAACTGTGTAGCAGACATCTGTCTGCAAAGCATACACACTTCCGAGAGTTGAGCTTATGGACTGTCGCTCCCACATCCTGCCTGCAGGTACACCGTGCTCCTAACAGGCCTAGCCCTGATGCGTGCCTGAAGTGTTGTGAGAGGTAAGTGGAAAGTCCCGGCCCACAACACTAGTGCTTCCAAGCTCAACCCAGCGGTTTCCTAGTATTTCCTGTGTGAGCCAGGTGCTACATCCTAAGTGCCATACGAGAGAAGCTAGCTGAACGCCTTGTCCAAAAGCAACTTACTTTGGAGAGTTGAGCTGACCCTCAGTCGCTCACAGTTGCACATTGCCTGCAGAATGAGTTTCCAACATCTGCACCAGAGCTGTTTGTCAGAGGCTTGTGAGACGCAAGTTGAATAAGCAGACCTGGAGGGTGTGTCCAGCTGCAGTGGGGTGGTATTCTGGGTACCTCCTGCTTAGAGTACTGCTACGTTCTCAGTGCCCAGCTAGTTGAAAGAACGCAGCTGGTTGAAAGCTGGCTTGTAGGCATGCTTCCTTGTGCGAGCTGAGGTCAGGGCAGGACCCTCCCACATCCTGACTGCCCGTAGACCTAGGTCCCAGCATCCTTATTTTAGGTGCCAGACGAGGTTGTGTGAAAAGCATATGGAAGTGACAGGACTCTGCTCAAGTGAATCTGAGTCCAATACAGACATTGCAAACGTCCTTGTTCAATGAGAGTGTAGCTCGGTCCCAGCTTCCATCAATAAGTGTCTAGCAACCATCTGCCTGGAAAGCAAACACACTTCCGAGAGTTGAGCTTATGGCCTATCACTCCCACATCCTGACTGCCTGTACGGTTCGCTTGTACAGCATTTCATTAGACGCGGCACAGGAGCAGAGAGAGCACCAATGACTGGCTTGTCAATTTCGCGCCTAGCGGACAGCTGCCTCCAAGGCATGCACACTCCTTTGGGTTGAGCTGATGGCTTCAACCTCCCACATGCTGACCGCCTGTACCCTTTGCAGCCTAAGGGATTTTGTTGGACACTGGATTCAAGCTTTGTGAGAGGCAAGTGTCTCTTTGCTCAATCCAGTGACTTCTGATGACTTCCTCCTCAGATGGGTGGTACATACTAACTTCCAACCCTGAGTACCTAGTTTCAAGCTCTCTCTCGGGGGAACTTCCTTCTGTGAGATGAGCTGATTCGCGGTCCTTCCCACTTCCACACTGCCTGCACATGGAGTTATGAACATCGTCACTAGACATGTTTGTCAGAGCTCATGGGACGCAAGGGGCAAGCTGCAGGCCTCAATGGTGCTGTCACTCGGTGCAGTAGAGCAATATTCACGCAACGTCCTGACTTCCAGTGCTGCTACGTTCTCACGGCCATAAGAACGCACCTAGTGGAAAGCTGCATTCGGGGCATGCTTCCTTTTGAGAGTTGAGCTCAACGAAGGACCGTCCACCTCGGGTCCCCCTGTGGGTGGAGCTGCTAACATCCTCATGTCAGGTGTAGGGAGACGTTGTCAGAAATGCCTGTGGAAACGTCAGGCCTGCCCTCACGGCAAGGTGAGTTGAATACAGCGATTGCCAATGTCCTTGTTCAATTAGAGTGTAGCTAGGTTCTAACTCCCCTGTATGAGTGGGGAGCAGACATCTGCCTCCCAGGCATACACGACCCTGAGAGTTGAGCTAATGGCCTGTCCCTCCCACATCCTGCCTGCAGGTACACCTCGCTCCTAACAGGTCTAGGCTCGATGCGTGACTGAAGTGTTGTGAGAGGTAAGTGGAAAGTCCCAGCCCACAAGACTAGTACATCCAAGCTCAATCTAGCGGTTACCTAGTATTTCCTGTGTGACCCAGGTGCTACATCCTAAGTGCCATACGAGAGAAGCTAGCTGTACGCCTTGTCCAAAAGCAACTTACTTGGGAGAGTTGAGCTCACCCTCAGTCCCTCACAGTTGCACACTGCCTGCAGAAAAGGTTTCCGACATCTGCACCAGAGCCGTTTCTCAGAGGCTTGTGAGTCGCAATTGGAATGAGCAGACCTGGAGGGTGTCTCCAGCTGCAGTGGAGTGGTATTCTGGGAACCTCCTGTCTTTGAATACGGCTACGTTCTCAGTGCCTTAGAACGCAGCTAGTTGAAAGCTGGCTGGTAGGCATGCTTCCTTGTGAGAACTGAGGTAAGGGCAGGACCGTGCCGCATCCTGACTGCCCGTAGACGTAGGTCCCAGCATCCTTATGTTAGGAGCCAGAAGAGGTTGTGAAAAAGCATGTGGAAGTGACAGGACTCTGCTCAAGTGTATCTGATCTCAATACAGACATTGCAAACGTCCTTGTTCAATGAGAGTGTAGCTCAGTCCTAGATCCCATCAAAGTGTGTAGAAGACAATTGCCTGCAAAGCGTACACACTTCCGAGAGTTGAGCTTATGGACTATCCCTCCCACATCGTGTCGGCAGGTACACCACGCTACTAACAGGCCTAGCCCCGATGCGTGACTGAAGTGTTGTGAGAGGTAAGTGGAAAGTCCCAGCCCACAAGACTAGTGCATCCAAGCTCAATCCAGCGGTTTCCTAGTATTTATTGTGTGAGCCAGGTGCTACATCCTAAGTGCCATACGAGAGAAGCTAGCTGAACGCCTTGTCCAAAAGCAACATACTTCGGAGAGTTTAGCTCACCCTCAGTCCCTCACAGGTGCACACTGCCTGCAAAAAGAATTTCCAACATCTGCACCAGAGCCGTTTGTCAGAGGCTTGTGAGACGCAAGTGGAATAAGCAGACCTGGAGGGTGTCTCCAGCGGCAGTGGATTGGTATTCTGGGAACCTCCTGGCTTAGAATGCTGCTACGTTCTCAGTTCCCTAAGAACGCAGCTAGATGAAAGCTGGTTTGAAGGCATGCTTCCTTGTGCGAGCTGTGGTCAGGGCAGGACCCTCCCGCATCCTGACTGCACGTCAACTTAGGTCCCAGAATCCTTATGTTAGGCACCGGAAGAGGTTGTGTGTAAAGCATGTGGGAGTGCCAGGACCCTGCTCAAGTGAATCTGAGTCCAAAACAGACATTGCAAACGTCCTTGTTCAATGAGAGTGTAGCTGGGCCCTAGAACCCATCAAAAAGTGTCTTCCAGACATCTGCCTGCAAAGCATACACACTTCCGAGAGTTGAGCTTATGGACTGTCCTTCCCACACCCTGCCTGCAGGTACACCCCTCTCCTAATACGCCTATCGCCGATGCGTGCCTGAAGTGTTGTGAGAGGTAAGCGGAAACTCCCTGCCCACAAGACTAGTGCATCCAAGCTCAATCTAGCGAATTCCTAGTATTTACTGTGTGAGCCAGGCGCTACATCCTAAGTGCCATACGAGAGAAGCTAGCTGAACGCCTTGTCCAAAAGCAACATACTTCGGAGAGTTGAGCGACCCTCAGTCGACAGTTTAACACTGCCTGCAAAAAGACTTTCCAACATCTGCACCAGAGCCGTTAGTCAGAGGCTTGTGAGACGCAAGTGGAATAAGCAGACCTGGATGGTGTCTCCAACTGAAGTGCAGTGGTATTCTGAGTACTTCGTGGCTTAGAGAACAGCTACCTTCTCAGTGCCTGAGGAACGCAGCTAGTTGAAAGCTGGCTTGTAGGCGTGCTTCCTTGTGCGAGCTGAGTTCAGGGCAGGACCGTGCCGCATCCTGACTGCCCGTAGACGTAGGTCCCAGCATTCTTATGTTAGGAGCCAGAAGAGATTGTGAAAAAGCATGTTGAAGTGACAGGACTCTGCTCAAGTGTATCTGATCTCAATACAGATATTGCAAACGTCCTTGTTCAATGAGAGTGTAGCTCAGTCCTAGATCCCATCAAAGTGTGTAGCAGACAATTGCCTGCAAAGCGTACACACTTCCGAGAGTTGAGCTTATGGACTATCCCTCCCACATTGTGTCGGATGTACACCGCGCTACTAACAGGCCTAGCCCCGATGCGTGACTGAAGTGTTGTGAGAGGTAAGTGGAAAGTCCCGGCCAACAAGACTGGTGCATCCAAGCTCAATCCAGCGAATTCCTAGTATTTATTGTGTGAGCCAGGTGCTACATCCTAAGTGCCATACGAGAGAAGCTAGCTGAACGCCTTGTCCAAAAGCAACATACTTCGGAGAGTTTAGCTCACCCTCAGTCCCTCACAGTTGCACACTGTCTACAAAAGGAGTTTCCAACATCTGCACCAGAGCCGTTTGTCAGAGGCTTGTGAGACGCAAGTGGAATAAGCAGACCTGGAGGGAGTCTCCAGCGGCAGTGGAGTGGTATTCTGGGTACCTCCTGGCTTAGAATACTGCTACGTTCTCAGTTCCCTAAGAACGCAGCTAGATGAAAGCTGGTTTGAAGGCATGCTTCATTGTGCGAGCTGTGGTCAGGGCAGGACCCTCCCGCATTCTGACTGCACGTCGAATTACTTCCCAAAATCCTTATGTTAGGTGCCGGAAGAGGTTGTGTGAAGAGCATGTGGAAGTGACAGGATTCTCCTCAGGTGTATCTGATCTCAATGCAGACATTGCAAACGTCCTTCCTCAATGAGAGTGTAGCTCGGTCCTATCTCCCATCAAAGTGTCTACCAGACATCTGCCTGCAAAGCATACACACTTCCGAGAGTTGGGCTTATGGACTGTCCCTCCCACATCCTGCCTGCACGTACACCATGCTCCTAACAGGCCTAGCCCCGATGCGTGCCTGAAGTGTTGTGAGAGGTAAGTGGAAAGTCCTGGCCCAAAGACTAGTGCATCCAAGCTCAACCCAGCGATTTCCTAGTATTTCCTGTGTGAGCCAGGTGAGACATCCAAAGTGACATAGGAGAGAAGCTAGCTGAAACCCTTGTCCGAAAGCAACTTACTTCGGAGAGTTGAGCTCACCCTCAGGCTCTCACAGTTGCACAATTCCTGCAGAAAGAGTTTCCAACATCTGCACCACAGCCGTTTGTCAGAGGCTTGTGAGACGCAAGTGGAATAAGCAGACGTGGAGGGTGTCTCCAGCTGCAGTGGAGTGGTATTCTGGGTACCTCCTGGCTTAGAACACTGTTACGTTCTCAGTGCCCGAGGAACGCAGCTAGTTGAATGCTGGCTTGTAGGCGTGCTTCCTTGTGCGAGCTGAGTTCAGGGCAGGAGCCTCCCGCATTCTGACTGCCCGTAGACGTAGGTCCCAGCATCCTTATGTTAGGTGCCGGAAGAGGTTGTGTGAAGAGCATGGGGAAGTGACAGGATTCTCCTCAGGTGTATCTGATCTCAATGCAGACATTGGAAACATCCTTGTTCAATGAGAGTGTAGCTCGGTCCTAGCTCCCATCAAAATGTCTAGCAGACATCTGCCTCCAAAGCATACACACTTCCGAGAGTTGGGCTTATGAACTGTCCCTCCCACATCCTGCCTGCACGTACACCGCGCTCATAACAGGCCTAATCCCCATGCGTGCCTGAAGTGTTGTGAGAGTTAAGTGCAAAGCACCGGCCCACAAGACTAGTGCATCCAAGTTCAACCCAGAGATTAGCTAGTATTTCCTGTATGAGCCAGGTGCGACATCCTAAGTGTCATACGAGAGAAGCTAGCTGAACGCCTTGTCCGAAAGCAACTTACTTCGGAGAGTTGAGCTCACCCTCCAGCCCTCACAGTTGCACACTGCCTGTAGAAAGACTTTCCAACATCTGCTCCACAGACGTTTGTCAGAGGCTTGTGAGATGCAAGTGGAATAAGCAGACCTGGAGGGTGTTTCCAGCTGCAGTGGAGTGGTATTCTGGGTACCTCCTGGCTTAGAACACTGTTACGTTCTCAGTGCCCGAGGAACGCAGCTAGTTGAAAGCTGGCTTGTAGGCGTGCTTCCTTATGCGAGCTGAGTTCAGGGCAGGACCATCCCGCAGTGTGACTGCCCGTAGACGTAGGTCCCAGCATCCTTATGTTAGGTGCCGGAATAGGTTGTGTGAAGAGCATGTGGAAGTGACAGGATTCTCCTCAGGTGTATCTGATCTCAATGCAGACATTGCCAACATCCTTGTTCAATGAGAGTGTAGCTCGGTCCTAGCTCCCATCAAAGTGTCTACCAGACATCTGCCTGCAAAGCATACACACTTACGAGAGTTGGGCTTATGGACTGTCCCTCCCACATCCTGCCTGCACGTACACCGCGCTCCTAACAGGCCTAGCCCTGATGCGTGCCTGAAGTGTTGTGAGAGGTAAGTGGAAAGTCCCGGCCCACAACACTAGTGCCTCCAAGCTCAATCCAGCGATTTCCTAGTATTTCCTTTGTGAGCTAGGTGCTACATCCTAAGTGCCATACGAAAGAAGCTAGCTGAACGCCTTGTCCAAAAGCAACTTACTTTGGAGAGTTGAGCTGACCCTCAGTCGCTCACAGTTGCACATTGCCTGCAGAATGAGTTTCCAACATCTGCACCAGAGCTGTTTGTCAGAGGCTTGTGAGACGCAAGTTGAATAAGCAGACCTGGAGGGTGTGTCCAGCTGCAGTGGGGTGGTATTCTGGGTACCTCCTGCTTAGAGTACTGCTACGTTCTCAGTGCCCAGCTAGTTGAAAGAACGCAGCTGGTTGAAAGCTGGCTTGTAGGCATGCTTCCTTGTGCGAGCTGAGGTCAGGGCAGGACCCTCCCACATCCTGACTGCCCGTAGACCTAGGTCCCAGCATCCTTATTTTAGGTGCCAGACGAGGTTGTGTGAAAAGCATATGGAAGTGACAGGACTCTGCTCAAGTGAATCTGAGTCCAATACAGACATTGCAAACGTCCTTGTTCAATGAGAGTGTAGCTCGGTCCCAGCTCCCATCAATAAGTGTCTAGCAACCATCTGCCTGGAAAGCAAACACACTTCCGAGAGTTGAGCTTATGGCCTATCACTCCCACATCCTGACTGCCTGTACGGTTCGCTTGTACAGCATTTCATTAGACGCGGCACAGGAGCAGAGAGAGCACCAATGACTGGCTTGTCAATTTCCCGCCTAGCGGACAGCTGCCTCCAAGGCATGCACACTCCTTTGGGTTGAGCTGATGGCTTCAACCTCCCACATGCTGACCGCCTGTACCCTTTGCAGCTAAGGGATTTTGTTGGACACTGGATTCAAGCTTTGTGAGAGGCAAGTGTCTCTTTGCTCAATCCAGTGACTTCTGATGACTTCCTCCTTCAGATGGGTGGTACATACTAACTTCCAACCCTGAGTACCTAGTTTCAAGCTCTCTCTCGGGGGAACTTCCTTCTGTGAGATGAGCTGATTCGCGGTCCTTCCCACTTCCACACTGCCTGCACATGGAGTTATGAACATCGTCACTAGACATGTTTGTCAGAAGCTCATGGGACGCAAGGGGCAAGCTGCAGGCCTCAATGGTGCTGTCACTCGGTGCAGTAGAGCAATATTCACGCAACGTCCTGACTTCCAGTGCTGCTACGTTCTCACGGCCATAAGAACGCACCTAGTGGAAAGCTGCATTCGGGGCATGCTTCCTTTTGAGAGTTGAGCTCAACGAAGGACCGTCCACCTCGGGTCCCCCTGTGGGTGGAGCTGCTAACATCCTCATGTCAGGTGTAGGGAGACGTTGTCAGAAATGCCTGTGGAAACGTCAGGCCTGCCCTCACGGCAAGGTGAGTTGAATACAGCGATTGCCAATGTCCTTGTTCAATTAGAGTGTAGCTAGGTTCTAACTCCCCTGTATGAGTGGGGAGCAGATATCTGCCTCCCAGGCATACACGACCCTGAGAGTTGAGCTAATGGCCTGTCCCTCCCACATCCTGCCTGCAGGTACACCTCGCTCCTAACAGGTCTAGGCTCGATGCGTGACTGAAGTGTTGTGAGAGGTAAGTGGAAAGTCCCAGCCCACAAGACTAGTACATCCAAGCTCAATCTAGCGGTTACCTAGTATTTCCTGTGTGACCCAGGTGCTACATCCTAAGTGCCATACGAGAGAAGCTAGCTGAACGCCTTGTCCAAAAGCAACATACTTCGGAGAGTTTAGCTCACCCTCAGTCCCTCACAGGTGCACACTGCCTGCAAAAAGAATTTCCAACATCTGCACCAGAGCCGTTTGTCAGAGGCTTCTGAGACGCAAGTGGAATTACCAGACCTGGAGGGTGTCTCCAGCTGCAGTGGATTGGTATTCTGGGAACCTCCTGGCTTAGAATGCTGCTACGTTCTCAGTTCCCTAAGAACGCAGCTAGATGAAAGCTGGTTTGAAGGCATGCTTCCTTGTGCGAGCTGTGGTCAGGGCAGGACCCTCCCGCATCCTGACTGCACGTCAACTTAGGTCCCAGAATCCTTATGTTAGGCACCGGAAGAGGTTGTGTGTAAAGCATGTGGGAGTGCCAGGACCCTGCTCAAGTGAATCTGAGTCCAAAACAGACATTGCAAACGTCCTTGTTCAATGAGAGTGTAGCTGGGCCCTAGAACCCATCAAAAAGTGTCTTCCAGACATCTGCCTGCAAAGCATACACACTTCCGAGAGTTGAGCTTATGGACTGTCCTTCCCACACCCTGCCTGCAGGTACACCCCTCTCCTAATACGCCTATCGCCGATGCGTGCCTGAAGTGTTGTGAGAGGTAAGCGGAAACTCCCTGCCCACAAGACTAGTACATCCAAGCTCAATCTAGCGAATTCCTAGTATTTACTGTGTGAGCCAGGCGCTACATCCTAAGTGCCATACGAGAGAAGCTAGCTGAACGCCTTGTATAAAGCAACATACTTCGGAGAGTTGAGCGACCCTCAGTCGACAGTTTAACACTGCCTGCAAAAAGACTTTCCAACATCTGCACCAGAGCCGTTAGTCAGAGGCTTGTGAGACGCAAGTGGAATAAGCAGACCTGGATGGTGTCTCCAACTGAAGTGCAGTGGTATTCTGAGTACTTCGTGGCTTAGAGAACAGCTACCTTCTCAGTGCCTGAGGAACGCAGCTAGTTGAAAGCTGGCTTGTAGGCGTGCTTCCTTGTGCGAGCTGAGTTCAGGGCAGGACCGTGCCGCATCCTGACTGCCCGTAGACGTAGGTCCCAGCATTCTTATGTTAGGAGCCAGAAGAGATTGTGAAAAAGCATGTTGAAGTGACAGGACTCTGCTCAAGTGTATCTGATCTCAATACAGATATTGCAAACGTCCTTGTTCAATGAGAGTGTAGCTCAGTCCTAGATCCCATCAAAGTGTGTAGCAGACAATTGCCTGCAAAGCGTACACACTTCCGAGAGTTGAGCTTATGGACTATCCCTCCCACATCGTGTCGGGAGGTACACCGCGCTACTAACAGGCCTAGCCCCGATGCGTGACTGAAGTGTTGTGAGAGGTAAGTGGAAAGTCCCGGCCAACAAGACTGGTGCATCCAAGCTCAATCCAGCGAATTCCTAGTATTTATTGTGTGAGCTAGGTGCTACATCCTAAGTGCCATACGAGAGAAGCTAGCTGAACGCCTTGTCCAAAAGCAACATACTTCGGAGAGTTTAGCTCACCCTCAGTCCCTCACAGTTGCACACTGTCTACAAAAAGAGTTTCCAACATCTGCACCAGAGCCGTTTGTCAGAGGCTTGTGAGACGCAAGTGGAATAAGCAGACCTGGAGGGAGTCTCCAGCGGCAGTGGAGTGGTATTCTGGGTACCTCCTGGCTTAGAATACTGCTACGTTCTCAGTTCCCTAAGAACGCAGCTAGATGAAAGCTGGTTTGAAGGCATGCTTCATTGTGCGAGCTGTGGTAAGGGCAGGACCCTCCCGCATCCTGACTGCACGTCGAATTACTTCCCAAAATCCTTATGTTAGGTGCCGGAAGAGGTTGTGTGAAGAGCATGTGGAAGTGACAGGATTCTCCTCAGGTGAATCTGATCTCAATGCAGACATTGCAAACGTCCTTCCTCAATGAGAGTGTAGCTCGGTCCTAGCTCCCATCAAAGTGTCTACCAGACATCTGCCTGCAAAGCATACACACTTCCGAGAGTTGGGCTTATGGACTGTACCTCCCACATCCTGCCTGCACGTACACCATGCTCCTAACAGGCCTAGCCCCGATGTGTGCCTGAAGTGTTGTGAGAGGTAAGTGGAAAGTCCTGGCCCAAATACTAGTGCATCCAAGCTCAACCCAGCGATTTCCTAGTATTTCCTGTGTGAGCCAGGTGCGACATCCAAAGTGACATAGGAGAGAAGCTAGCTGAAACCCTTGTCCGAAAGCAACTTACTTCGGAGAGTTGAGCTCACCCTCAGGCTCTCACAGTTGCACAATTCCTGCAGAAAGAGTTTCCAACATCTGCACCACAGCCGTTTGTCAGAGGCTTGTGAGACGCAAGTGGAATAAGCAGACCTGGAGGGTGTCTCCAGCTGCAGTGGAGTGGTATTCTGGGTACCTCCTGGCTTAGAACACTGTTACGTTCTCAGTGCCCGAGGAACGCAGCTAGTTGAATGCTGGCTTGTAGGCGTGCTTCCTTGTGCGAGCTGAGTTCAGGGCAGGAGCCTCCCGCATTCTGACTGCCCGTAGACGTAGGTCCCAGCATCCTTATGTTAGGTGCCGGAAGAGGTTGTGTGAAGAGCATGGGGAAGTGACAGGATTCTCCTCAGGTGTATCTGATCTCAATGCAGACATTGGAAACATCCTTGTTCAATGAGAGTGTAGCTCGGTCCTAGCTCCCATCAAAATGTCTAGCAGACATCTGCCTCCAAAGCATACACACTTCCGAGAGTTGGGCTTATGAACTGTCCCTCCCACATCCTGCCTGCACGTACACCGCGCTCATAACAGGCCTAATCCCCATGCGTGCCTGAAGTGTTGTGAGAGTTAAGTGCAAAGCACCGGCCCACAAGACTAGTGCATCCACGTTCAACCCAGCGATTAGCTAGTATTTCCTGTATGAGCCAGGTGCGACATCCTAAGTCTCATACGAGAGAAGCTAGCTGAACGCCTTGTCCGAAAGCAACTTACTTCGGAGAGTTGAGCTCACCCTCCAGCCCTCACAGTTGCACACTGCCTGTAGAAAGACTTTCCAACATCTGCTCCACAGACGTTTGTCAGAGGCTTGTGAGATGCAAGTGGAATAAGCAGACCTGGAGGGTGTTTCCAGCTGCAGTGGAGTGGTATTCTGGGTACCTCCTGGCTTAGAACACTGTTACGTTCTCAGTGCCCGAGGAACGCAGCTAGTTGAAAGCTGGCTTGTAGGCGTGCTTCCTTATGCGAGCTGAGTTCAGGGCAGGACCATCCCGCAGTGTGACTGCCCGTAGACGTAGGTCACAGCATCCTTATGTTAGGTGCCGGAATAGGTTGTGTGAAGAGCATGTGGAAGTGACAGGATTCTCCTCAGGTGTATCTGTTCTCAATGCAGACATTGCAAATGAGAGTTCAATGAGAGTGTAGCTCGGTCCTAGCTCCCATCAAAGTGTCTACCAGACATCTGCCTGCAAAGCATACACACTTCCGAGAGTTGGGCTTATGGACTGTCCCTCCCACATCCTGCCTGCACGTACACCGCGCTCCTAACAGGCCTAGCCCCGATGCGTGCCTGAAGTGTTGTGAGAGGTAAGTGGAAAGTCCTGGCCCAAAGACTAGTGCATCCAAGCTCAACCCAGCGATTTCCTAGTATTTCCTGTGTGAGCCAGGTGCGACATCCAAAGTGACATAGGAGAGAAGCTAGCTGAAACCCTTGTCTGAAAGCAACTTACTTCGGAGAGTTGAGCTCACCCTCAGGCCCTCACAGTTGCACAATGCCTGCAGAAAGAGTTTCCAACATCTGCACCACAGCCGTTTGTCAGAGGCTTGTGAGACGCAAGTGGAATTACCAGACCTGGAGGGTGTCTCCAGCTGCAGTGGAGTGGTATTCTGTTACTTCCTGGCTTAGAACACTGTTACAATCTCAATGCCCGAGGAACGCAGCTAGTTGAAAGCTGGCTTGTAGCCGTGCTTCCTTGTGCGAGCAGAGTTCAGGGCAGGACCCTCCCGAAATTCTGACTGATCATAAACGTAGGTCACAGCATCCTTATGTTAGGTGACGGAAGAGGTTGTGTGAAGAGTATGTGGAAGTGACAGGATGCTCCTCAGGTTTATCTGATCTCAATGCAGACATTGCAAACGTCCTTGTTCAATGAGAATGTAGCTCAGTCCTAGATCCCATCAAAGTGTGTAGCAGACAATTGCCTGCAAAGCGTACACACTTCCGAGAGTTGAGCTTATGGACTATCCCTCCCACATCGTGTCGGGAGGTACACCGCGCTACTAACAGGCCTAGCCCCGATGCGTGACTGAAGTGTTGTGAGAGGTAAGTGGAAAGTCCCGGCCAACAAGACTGGTGCATCCAAGCTCAATCCAGCGAATTCCTAGTATTTATTGTGTGAGCTAGGTGCTACATCCTAAGTGCCATACGAGAGAAGCTAGCTGAACGCCTTGTCCAAAAGCAACATACTTCGGAGAGTTTAGCTCACCCTCAGTCCCTCACAGTTGCACACTGTCTACAAAAAGAGTTTCCAACATCTGCACCAGAGCCGTTTGTCAGAGGCTTGTGAGATGCAAGTGGAATAAGCAGACCTGGAGGGAGTCTCCAGCGGCAGTGGAGTGGTATTCTGGGTACCTCCTGGCTTAGAATACTGCTACGTTCTCAGTTCCCTAAGAACGCAGCTAGATGAAAGCTGGTTTGAAGGCATGCTTCATTGTGCGAGCTGTGGTAAGGGCAGGACCCTCCCGCATCCTGACTGCACGTCGAATTACTTCCCAAAATCCTTATGTTAGGTGCCGGAAGAGGTTGTGTGAAGAGCATGTGGAAGTGACAGGATTCTCTTCAGGTGAATCTGATCTCAATGCAGACATTGCAAACGTCCTTCCTCAATGAGAGTGTAGCTCGGTCCTAGCTCCCATCAAAGTGTCTACCAGACATCTGCCTGCAAAGCATACACACTTCCGAGAGTTGGGCTTATGGACTGTACCTCCCACATCCTGCCTGCACGTACACCATGCTCCTAACAGGCCTAGCCCCGATGTGTGCCTGAAGTGTTGTGAGAGGTAAGTGGAAAGTCCTGGCCCAAATACTAGTGCATCCAAGCTCAACCCAGCGATTTCCTAGTATTTCCTGTGTGAGCCAGGTGCGACATCCAAAGTGACATAGGAGAGAAGCTAGCTGAAACCCTTGTCCGAAAGCAACTTACTTCGGAGAGTTGAGCTCACCCTCAGGCTCTCACAGTTGCACAATTCCTGCAGAAAGAGTTTCCAACATCTGCACCACAGCCGTTTGTCAGAGGCTTGTGAGACGCAAGTGGAATAAGCAGACCTGGAGGGTGTCTCCAGCTGCAGTGGAGTGGTATTCTGGGTACCTCCTGGCTTAGAACACTGTTACGTTCTCAGTGCCCGAGGAACGCAGCTAGTTGAATGCTGGCTTGTAGGCGTGCTTCCTTGTGCGAGCTGAGTTCAGGGCAGGAGCCTCCCGCATTCTGACTGCCCGTAGACGTAGGTCCCAGCATCCTTATGTTAGGTGCCGGAAGAGGTTGTGTGAAGAGCATGGGGAAGTGACAGGATTCTCCTCAGGTGTATCTGATCTCAATGCAGACATTGGAAACATCCTTGTTCAATGAGAGTGTAGCTCGGTCCTAGCTCCCATCAAAATGTCTAGCAGACATCTGCCTCCAAAGCATACACACTTCCGAGAGTTGGGCTTATGAACTGTCCCTCCCACATCCTGCCTGCACGTACACCGCGCTCATAACAGGCCTAATCCCCATGCGTGCCTGAAGTGTTGTGAGAGTTAAGTGCAAAGCACCGGCCCACAAGACTAGTGCATCCACGTTCAACCCAGCGATTAGCTAGTATTTCCTGTATGAGCCAGGTGCGACATCCTAAGTCTCATACGAGAGAAGCTAGCTGAACGCCTTGTCCGAAAGCAACTTACTTCGGAGAGTTGAGCTCACCCTCCAGCCCTCACAGTTGCACACTGCCTGTAGAAAGACTTTCCAACATCTGCTCCACAGACGTTTGTCAGAGGCTTGTGAGATGCAAGTGGAATAAGCAGACCTGGAGGGTGTTTCCAGCTGCAGTGGAGTGGTATTCTGGGTACCTCCTGGCTTAGAACACTGTTACGTTCTCAGTGCCCGAGGAACGCAGCTAGTTGAAAGCTGGCTTGTAGGCGTGCTTCCTTATGCGAGCTGAGTTCAGGGCAGGACCATCCCGCAGTGTGACTGCCCGTAGACGTAGGTCACAGCATCCTTATGTTAGGTGCCGGAATAGGTTGTGTGAAGAGCATGTGGAAGTGACAGGATTCTCCTCAGGTGTATCTGTTCTCAATGCAGACATTGCAAATGAGAGTTCAATGAGAGTGTAGCTCGGTCTTAGCTCCCATCAAAGTGTCTACCAGACATCTGCCTGCAAAGCATACACACTTCCGAGAGTTGGGCTTATGGACTGTCCCTCCCACATCCTGCCTGCACGTACACCGCGCTCCTAACAGGCCTAGCCCCGATGCGTGCCTGAAGTGTTGTGAGAGGTAAGTGGAAAGTCCTGGCCCAAAGACTAGTGCATCCAAGCTCAACCCAGCGATTTCCTAGTATTTCCTGTGTGAGCCAGGTGCGACATCCAAAGTGACATAGGAGAGAAGCTAGCTGAAACCCTTGTCTGAAAGCAACTTACTTCGGAGAGTTGAGCTCACCCTCAGGCCCTCACAGTTGCACAATGCCTGCAGAAAGAGTTGCCAACATCTGCACCACAGCCGTTTGTCAGAGGCTTGTGAGACGCAAGTGGAATTACCAGACCTGGAGGGTGTCTCCAGCTGCAGTGGAGTGGTATTCTGTTACTTCCTGGCTTAGAACACTGTTACAATCTCAATGCCCGAGGAACGCAGCTAGTTGAAAGCTGGCTTGTAGCCGTGCTTCCTTGTGCGAGCAGAGTTCAGGGCAGGACCCTCCCGAAATTCTGACTGATCATAAACGTAGGTCACAGCATCCTTATGTTAGGTGACGGAAGAGGTTGTGTGAAGAGTATGTGGAAGTGACAGGATGCTCCTCAGGTTTATCTGATCTCAATGCAGACATTGCAAACGTCCTTGTTCAATGAGAATGTAGCTCCGTCCTAGCTCCCATCAAAATGTCTAGCAGACATCTGCCCGCAAAGCATACACACTTCCGAGAGTTGGACTTCGGACTCTCCCTTCCACATCCTGCCTGCACGTACACCGCGCTCCTAACAGGCCTAGCCCCGATGCGTGCCTCAAGTGTTGTGAGAGGTAAGTGGAAAATCCCGGCCCACAAGACTAGTGCATCCAAGCTCAACCCAGCGATTTCCTAGTATATCCTGTGTGAGCCAGGTGCTACATCATAAGTGCCATAAGAGAGACGCTAGCTGAATGCCTTGTCCAAAAGCAACTTACTTCGGAGTGTTGAGCTCACCCTCAGTCCCTCACAGTTGCACACTGCCTGCAGAAAGAGTATCCAATATCTGCACCACAGCCGTTTGTCAGAGGCTTGTGAGACGCAAGTGGAATAAGCAGACCTGGAGCGTGTCTCCAGCTGCAGTGGAGTGGTATTCTGGGTACCTCCTGGCTTAGAACACTGTTACATTCTCAGTGCCGGAGGAACGCAACTAGTTGAAAGCTTGCTTGTAGGCATACTTCCTTGTGTGAGCTGAGTTCAGGGCAGGACCCTCCCGCATTCTGACTGCCCGTAGATGTAGATCCCAGCATCCTTATGTTAGGCGCCGGAAGTTGTGAAAAAGCATGTGGATGTGACAGGACACTGCTCAAGTGAATCTGAGTCCAATACAGACATTGCAATTGTCCTTATTCAATGAGAGTGTAGCTCGGTTCTACCACCCATCAATAAGAGTCTTCCAGACATCTGCCTGCAGAGCATACACACTTCCGAGAGTTGAGCTTATGGACTGTCCCTCCCACATCCTGCCTGCAGGTACACCGCGCTCCTAAAAGGCCTAGCCCCGATGCGTGCCTGAAGTGTTGTGAGAGATAAGTGGAAAGTCCTGGCCCTCAACACTAGTATATCCAAGCTTATTCTAGCGGTTTTTTAGTATTTCCTGTGTGAGCCAGATCGTACTTCCAAATTGCCATAAGATAGAAGCTAGCTGAATGCCTTGTCCAAAAGCAACTTACTTCGGAGTGTTGAGCTGACCCTCATTCCCTCACAGTTGCACACTGCCTGCAGAAAGAGTTTCCAACATCTGCACCAGAGCCGTTTGTCAGAGGCTTGTAAGACGCAAGTGGAAAAAGCAGACCTGGATGGTGTCTCCAGCTGCAGTGGAGTGGTATTCTGGGTACTTCGGGCTTAGAGTACTGCTAAGTTCTCAGTGCCCTAGTTACGCAGCTGGGTCGAAAGCTGGCTTGGAGGCATGCTTCCTTGTGCGAGCTGAGGTCAGGGCAGGACCGTGCCGCATCCTGACTGCCCGTAGACGTAGGTCCCAGCATCCTTATTTTAGGCGCTGGAAGAGGTTGTGTGAAAAGCATGTGGAAGTTACAGGATTCTGCTCAAGTGAATCTGAGTTCAATACAGACAGTGCAAACGTCCTTGTTCAATGACAGTGTAGCTCGGTCCTAGCACCCATCAATAAGTGTCTTCCCGACATCTGCCTGCAAAGCATACACGCTTCCGAGAGTTGAGCATATGGACGGTCCCTCCCACATCCTGCCTGCACGTACACCGCGCTTCTAACAGGCCTAGACCCAATGCGTGCCTGAAGTGTTGTGAGAGGTAAGTGGAAACTCCCGGCCCACAAGACTAGTGCATCCAAGCTCAATCCAGCGAATTCCTAGTATTTCCTTTGTGAGCCAAGTGCTGCATGCTAAGTGTCATACGAGAGAAGCTAGCTGAACGCCTTGTCCAATAGCAACTTACTTCGGAGAGTTGAGCTCACCCTCAGTCCCTCACAGTTGCACACTGCCTGCAGAAAGAGTTTCCAACCTCTGCACCACAGCCGTTTGTCAGAGGCTTCTGAGACGCAAGTGGAATTACCAGACCTGGAGGGTGTCTCCAGCTGCAGTGGAGTGGTATTCTGTTACTTCCTGGCTTAGAACACTGTTACAATCTCAATGCCCGAGGAACGCAGCTAGTTGAAAGCTGGCTTGTAGGCGTGCTTCATTGTGCGAGCTGAGGTCAGGGCAGGACCTTCCCGCATTCTGACTGCCCGTAGACCTAGGTCCCAGCATCCTTATGTTAGGTGCCAGAAGAGGTTGTGTGAAGAGCATGTGCAAGTAACAGGATTCTCCTCAAGTGTATCTGATCTCAATTCAGACATTGCAAACGTCCTTGTTCAATTAGAGAGTGCTCGGTCCTAGCTCCCATCCAAGTGTCTAGCAGACATCTGCCTGGAAAGCATACACAATTCCGAGAGTTGGGCTTATGGACTGTCCCTCCCACAACCTGCCTGCACTTACACCCCGCTCCTAACAGGCCTAGCCTCGATGCGTGCCTGAAGTGTTGTGAGAGGTAAGTGGAAAGTCCCGGCCCACAAGACTAGTGCATCCAAGCTCAACCCAGCGATTTCCTAGTATTTCCTGTGTGAGCCAGGTGCGACATCCTAAGTGTCACACGAGAGAATCTAGCTGAACGCCTTGTCCAATAGCAACTTACTTCGGAGAGTTGAGCTCACCCTCAGTCCCTCACAGTTGCACACTGCCTGCAGAAAGAGTTTCCAACATCTGCACCAGAGCCGATTGTCAGAGGCTTGTGAGACACGAGTGGAATAAGCAGACCAGGAGGGTGTCTCCAGCTGCAGTGGAGTGGTATTCTGGGTACCTCTGGCTTAGAACACTGTTACGTTCTCAGTGCCCGAGGAACGCAGCTAGTTGAAAGCTGGCTTGTAGGCATGCTTCCTTGTGTGAGCTGAGGTCTGGGAAGGACCCTACCGCATCCTGACTGCCGTAGTGTAGGTCCCAGCATACATATGTTACGCGGCAGAAGAGGTTGTGTGAAAAGCATGTGCAAGTAACAGGATTCTCCTCAAGTGTATCTGATCTCAATTCAGACATTGCAAACGTCCTTGTTCAATTAGAGAGTGCTCGGTCCTAGCTCCCATCCAAGTGTCTAGCAGACATCTGCCTGGAAAGCATACACAATTCCGAGAGTTGGGCTTATGGACTGTCCCTCCCACAACCTGCCTGCACTTACACCCGCTCCTAACAGGCCTAGCCTCGATGCGTGCCTGAAGTGTTGTGAGAGGTAAGTGGAAAGTCCCGGCCCACAAGACTAGTGCATCCAAGCTCAACCCAGCGATTTCCTAGTATTTCCTGTGTGAGCCAGGTGCGACATCCTAAGTGTCACACGAGAGAATCTAGCTGAACGCCTTGTCCAATAGCAACTTACTTCGGAGAGTTGAGCTCACCCTCAGTCCCTCACAGTTGCACACTGCCTGCAGAAAGAGTTTCCAACATCTGCACCAGAGCCGATTGTCAGAGGCTTGTGAGACACGAGTGGAATAAGCAGACCTGGAGGGTGTCTCCAGCTGCAGTGGAGTGGTATTCTGGGTACCTCCTGGCTTAGAACACTGTTACGTTCTCAGTGCCCGAGGAACGCAGCTAGTTGAAAGCTGGCTTGTAGGCGTGCTTCCTTGTGCGAGCTGAGGTCAGGGCAGGACCCTCCCACATTCTGACTTCCCGTACACGTAGGTCCCAGAATCCTTATGTTAGGTGCAGAAGAGGGTGTGTGAAGAGCATGCGGAAGTGACAGGATTCTCCTCAAGTGTATCTGATCTCAATGCAGACATTGCAAACGTCCTTGTTCAATGAGAGTGTAGCTCGGTCCTAGCTCCCATCAAAGTGTCTAGCAGACATCTGCCTGCAAAGCATACACACTTCCGAGAGTTGAGCTTATGGACTGTCCCTCCCACATCCTGCCTGCACGTACACCGCGCTCCTAACAGGCCTAGCCCTGATGCGTGCCTGAAGTGTTGTGAGAGGTAAGTGGAAAGTCCCGGCCCACAAGACTAGTGCATCAAAGCTCAATCCAGCGAATTCATAGAGTTTCCTCTGTGAGCCAGGTGCTGCATCCTAAGTGCCATACGAGAGAAGCTAGCTAAATGCCTTGTCCAAAAGCAACTTACTTCAGAGAGTTGAGCTCACCCTCAGTCTCTCACAGTTGCAAACTGCCTGTAGAAAGAGTTTCCAACATCTGCACCAGAGCCGTTTGTCCCAGGCTTGTGAGACGCAAGTGGAATAAGCAGACCGGGAGGGTGTCTCCAGCTGCAGTGGAGTGATGTTCTGGGTACATCCTGGCTTAGAGTACTGCTACGTTCTCAGTGCCCTAAGAACGCAGCTAGTTGAAAGCTGGCTCGTAGGCATGCTTCCTTGTGTGAGCTGAGGTCAGGACAGGACCCTCCCGCATCCTGCCTGCCCTTAGACAAAGGTCCCAGCATCCTTATGTTAGGCGCCGGAAGAGGTTGTGTAAAAAGCATGTGGATGTGACAGGACTCTGCCCAAGTGAATCTGAGTCCAATACAGACATTGCAAACGTCCTTGTTCAATGAGAGTGTAGCTCGATCCTAGCAGCCATCAATAAGTGTCTTCCCGAAATCTGCCTGCAAAGCATACACACTGCCAAGAGTTGAGTTTATGGACTGTCCCTCCCACATCCTGCCTGCAGGTGCACCGGGCTCCTAACAGGCCTAGCCCCGATGCGTACCTGAAGTGTTGAGTGATGTAAGTGGGAAGTCACTGCCCACAAGACTAGTGCATCCAAGCTCAATCTACCGGTTTCCTAGTATGTCTTGTGTGACCAGGTGCTACATCCTAAGTGCCACACGAGAGAAGCTAGCTGGACGACTTGTTCAAAAGCTACTTCGGAGAGTTGAGCTGACCCTCAGTCCCTCACAGTTGCACACTGCCTGCAGAATGAGTTTGGAACATCTGCACCAGAGCCGTTACTCAGAGGCTTGTGAGACGCAAGTGGAATAAGCAGACCTGGAGGGTGTCTCCAGCTGCAGTGGAGTGGTATTCTTGGTACCTACTGACTTAGAGTACTGCTACGTTCTCAGTGCCCTAAGAACGCAGCTAGTTGAAAACTGGATTGTAGGCATGCTTCCTTGTGCGAGCTGAGGTCAGGACAGGAACCGCCCGCATCCTGCCTGCCCTTAGACAAAGTTCCCAGCATACTTATGTTAGGCGCCGTAAGAGGATGTGTGAAAAGCATGTGGAAGTGCCAAGACCCTGCCCAAGTGAATCTGAGTCCAATACAGACATTGCAAACGTCCTTGTTCAATGAGAGTGTAGCTCGATCCTAGCAGCCATCAATAAGTGTCTTCCCGAAATCTGCCTGCAAAGCATACACACTGCCAAGAGTTGAGTTTATGGACTGTCCCTCCCACATCCTGCCTGCAGGTGCACCGGGCTCCTAACAGGCCTAGCCCCGATGCGTACCTGAAGTGTTGAGTGATGTAAGTGGGAAGTCACTGCCCACAAGACTAGTGCATCCAAGCTCAATCTACCGGTTTCCTAGTATGTCTTGTGTGACCAGGTGCTACATCCTAAGTGCCACACGAGAGAAGCTAGCTGGACGACTTGTTCAAAAGCTACTTCGGAGAGTTGAGCTGACCCTCAGTCCCTCACAGTTGCACACTGCCTGCAGAATGAGTTTGGAACATCTGCACCAGAGCCCTTACTCAGAGGCTTGTGAGACGCAAGTGGAATAAGCAGACCTGGAGGGTGTCTCCAGCTGCAGTGGAGTGGTATTCTTGGTACCTACTGACTTAGAGTACTGCTACGTTCTCAGTGCCCTAAGAACGCAGCTAGTTGAAAACTGGATTGTAGGCATGCTTCCTTGTGCGAGCTGAGGTCAGGACAGGAACCGCCCGCATCCTGCCTGCCCTTAGACAAAGTTCCCAGCATACTTATGTTAGGCGCCGTAAGAGGATGTGTGAAAAGCATGTGGAAGTGCCAAGACCCTGCCCAAGTGAATCTGAGTCCAATACAGACATTGCAAACGTCCTTGTTCAATGAAAGTGTAGCTCGGTCGTAGCACCCATCAGTAACTGTCTTCCAGACATCTGCCTGCAAAGCATACACACTTCCCAGAGTTGAGCTTATGGACTGTCCCTCCCACATCATGCCTGCAGGTACACTGCACTCCTAACAGGCCTAGCCCCAATGGGTGCCTGAAGGTTGTGAGAGATAAGTGGAAAGTCCTGGCCCACGACCCTAGTGCATCCAAGCTCAATCTAGCGGTTTTTTAGTATTTCCTGTGTTAGCCAGGTTGTACATCCTAATTGCCATACGAGAGAAGAGAGCTGAACGCCTTGTCCAAAAGCAACTTACTTCGGAGTGTTGAGCTGACCCTCAGTCCCTCACAGTTGCACACTGCCTGCAGAAGGAGTTTCCTACATCTGCACCAGAGCCGTTTCTCAGAGGCTTGTGATACGCAAGTGGAATAAGCAGACCTGGATGGTGTCTCCAGCTGCAGTGGAGTGGTATTCTGGGTATTTCGTGGCTTAGAGAAAGGCTAGGATCTCAGTGCCCTAGTTACGCAGCTAGTTGAAAGCTGGCTTGTAGGCATGCTTCCTTGAGCGAGCTTAGGTCAGGGAAGGACCTTACCGCATCCTGACTGCCCCTAGAGGTAGGTCCCAGCATCCTTATGTTAGCCGCCAGAAGAGGTTGTGGAAGAGCATGTGGAAGGGACAGGATTCTCCTCAAGTGTATCTGATATCAATACAGACATTGTTAACGTCCTTGTTCAATGAGAGTGTAGCTCGGTCCTAGCTCCCATCAAAGTGTGTAGCAGACAATTGCCTGCAAAGCATACACATTTCCAAGAATTGAGCTTCCGGAATGTCCCTCCCACATCCTGCCTGCAGGTACACTGCGCTCCTAACAGGCCTAGCCCTGTGTGTGACTGTAGTGTTGTGAGAGGTAAGTGGAAACTCCCGGCCCACAAGACTAGTGCATCCAAGCTCAATCCAGTGAATTCCTAGTGTTTCCTCTGTGAGCCAGGTGCTGCATCCTAAGTGCCATACGAGAGAAGCTAGCTGAATGCCTTGTCCAAAAGCAACTTACTTCAGAGAGTTGAGCTCACCCTCAGTCTCTCACAGTTGCAAACTGCCTGCAGAAAGAGTTTCCAACATCTGCACCAGAGCCGTTTGTCCGAGGCTTGTGAGACGCAAGTGGAATAAGCAGACCGGGAGGGTGTCTCCAGCTGCAATGGAGTGATGTTCTGGGTACCTCCTGGCTTAGAATACTCCTACGTTCTCAGTGCCCTAAGAACGCAGCTAGTTGAAAGCTGGCTTGTAGGCGTGCTTCCTTGTGCGAGCAGAGTTCAGGGCAGGACCCTCCCGCATCCTGACTGCCCGTCGACATAGGTCCCAGCATCCTTATGTTGGGCGCCAGAAGAGGTTGTGTGAAAAGCATGTGGAAGTGACAGGAGTCTGCTCAAGTGAATCTGAGTCCAATACAGACATTGCAAACGTCGTTGTTCAATGAGAGTGTAGCTCGGTGCTAGCTCCCATCAATAAGTGTCTTCCAGACATCTGTCTGCAAAGCATACAAACTTCCGTGAGTTGAGCTTATGGACTGTCTCTCCCCCATCCTGCCTGCAGGTACACCGCACTCCTAAGGGGCGAAGTCCCGATGCGTGCCTGAAGTGTTGTGAGAGGAAAGTGGAAAGTCCTGGCCCACAAGACTAGTGCATCCAAGCTCAATCTAGCGGTTTCCTAGTATTTCCTGTGTAAGCCAGCTGCTTTATCCTAAGTGCCATACGAGAGAAGCTAGCTGAACGCCTTGTCCAAAAGCAACTTACTTCGGAGAGTTGAGCTCACCCTCAGTCCCTCACAGTTGCACACTGCCTGCAGAAAGAGTTTCGAACATCTGCACCAGAGCCGTTTCTCAGTGGCTTGTGAGACGCACGTGGAATAAGCAGACCTGCATGGTGTTTCCAGCTGCAGTGGAGTGGTATTCTGGGTACCTCCTGACTTAGAGTACTGTTAAGTTCTCAGTGCCCTAAGAATGCAGCTACTTGAAAGCTGGCTTCTAGGCATGCTTCCTTGTGCGAGCTGAGGTCAGGACAGGACCCGCCGCATTCTGCCTCCCCGTAGACAAAGGTCCGAGCATCCTTATGTTAGGCGCTGGAAGAGGTTGTGTGAAAAGCATGTGGAAGTGACAGGACTGTGCTCAAGTGAATCTGAGTCCAAACCAGACATTGCAAACGTCCTTGTTCAATGAGAGTGTAGCCACAAGACTAGTGCATCCAAGCTCAATCCAGCGAATTCCTAGTATTTCCTGTGTGAGCCAAGTGCTGCATGAAGGAGTGAGAAAAAAATGTGTGAGGGAAAGAGCCTAGATTCTAAGGGCACTGTGTAGAATAAGTTTGCCTTCCATACACCTGATCAAAATCTGCATTTGGGATTGGTTTTTTTTATGAAGACAATTTCTAACACCATGTCTCAGGAGGTGGTAGCAGTGAAAACTAGGCCTTCTACTCTGTTTGACCTGTGCAGGAGAGTGGTGTCCCACCCCCACCCACCCCACCCCCCCGCCCATGTCACAAGCCCAGTACATCATGGCATCTTACCTTGGCTCAGTATGTATTACGTTGAGAAGACTGAGGAAATAGACTTCAAGAAAGGCCACTCTGCTTAGGCTATTTGATGCTCACTCTGATATGAGCTGATAAAGATTAGGCCTTCAGTTTGGTTATAACACAAATCAGAGAAGGGCAGAAATCACAGTGAATGATAGAATCAAGATTCATAGAAGTCTTGTCATAGCTGGAGCAATGGAAAATTCTAACAAGGGGAAATTTAATAGAGATAATCCAACTCTTCACACATGCCCTCTACGTAGCAGGTGAAGGGTCTTGCCTTAGTAGCAGATTGTTTGAAATGACTTAGGAGATTTAGTTCACAATATGCTGAAGCAATCTCACAGTGACTGTGACATAAACTTGTGAACTGGGGATGCCTGGTGGCTCAGCGGTTTTAGCACCTGCCTTCAGCCCGGGGCATGATCCTGGAGACCCAGGATCGAGTCCCACGTTGGGCTCCCTGCGTGGAGCCTGCTTCTCCCTCTGCCTGTGTCTCTGCCTCTCTCTCTCTCTCTCTCTCTCTTCTCTCATGAATAAACAAAATCTTTAAATAAATAAACTTGTGAACTGTAAAATATAAGATGAAGGACAGGGAGAAGGGGGTGGGAGGTTGATGGTATAGCATAATTCTATGGTCAGCCTACCTCTGAAGAATGGAGACAGAAGTTGGAACCATACTGGTGAGCCAAATTTGGAAGACTTGGAATATTTTTTTCTGAAATAAAAAGATACTATATCTTGAAATATTTGAATGGTTGTGATATGAAAGAGATATCAGTAGACTTGCTTTGGGTGGAAGTTAAAGGAGAATAGGCTTTTGCTGACCTGAAAGTAGAACTTTAAAGGTTTAAAAGTTTTATAAGTTTAAAACTCTGAGCCTACTGGTAATGAAATAAGCTAATTCCAGAAGGTATATGCTGCTCATCATTAAGTGTTCAAATAGAATGTAAAGGAAATTCACGCATTAGAAGAGGTGTTGGACGAGATGACTTTTAGGCCTGCTTGTGGCCCTGCAAGTCCATGATTCTTTGATTCAGATATAATTTACTGGGACCTTCATTTAAACAAAATTTCCTTTGCTGCTCCATTATTAGGTGACAGAACTAATTTAATTCAATAAACATTAACTAAAACTTATAGTGTATAACATCTTATACTAAATTTGGGAAGTACAGACACAATCCCTCACTTTTTGGAGCTAAATTTGAGAAACTTACGAGCTGTATCACTGTAGAATAGAATAACTAGTGTGATAGAGGGGAGAAAGGAGGATTAAGGAAAGGAAAAAAGAAAGGCTCACCTAGGAAGGAATATTTGATGGGTTATATGTGAATGAAACCAATGTCAAGAAAACATGTTTGTATTAGAATTGGAAATTTAATTTATAGAGACACACTGGATACAGTGACATTCACCCCATATGCTTCAGCTCTTCTACTTCCATCTCAACTTTGACTCCTTATGACACTAAGGCCCCCAAAAATTCCTCAAGCACTGCGTTCATGAATTAGGTGTTCTGAACAGAGAGATAGATTCCAGAATATTGGCAAACAATACTGGCCTTCTGCTACTTATTAAGGAAACATCAGATTCATTTTGTCCTAGAGTCTCTCAAGCAGTACATTTGACTAGCTGTTGATGAAGACTATTAAGATCTTTCTATTGGAGAAATATTTCTTTTCTCAGTATTATCTCAAAGTTTCTGGAGAGATGTTTAAAATCTTTTTTCTAGTTTTGCTAGCTGTGAAATCATTGATCATTGTAGGGCATTGAGGAGGTCCGAGCTTGGTGTTTAGAGATCCAGACTTGGAGTATATCCATTCCATAGGAGTCCTCTTCCACTTTCTCAGTTTTGCATAACAGTGACTCTCTCCTTATTCATAATTCAAAAACAGTTATTAGGTGCTTTCTTGTTTCTAGGAATAAATAGCAAGATAAATGGACATAGCCCCTGACTGCTTACAAAGCCAGAGTATTGAAATCTATGTGGTATAGTAGTGAGTGTACATAAAGAGATTAGTACAATAGAGGTAATAAATGGAGATATAAAGCAATAGGAAAATGAAGGATTATTCGGTAACTTATTTTCTAGCAATTGGGTAACCATTTGGAGAAAAATAAAATGAGATTCACTTTATGATATACTCCAAAAATAATTCTTTCAGAATTGTATAATTATATAATAATTTCTCAGAATGGAGAAAGGCTGCTAATTATTACATGGTTAAATAGATAAAATAATTATAAGAAAATATGGCCACACTTGATCACATAAATGTCAACACTTAAACAAAATTCAAATGGTAAACTTGGAAAGAATGTTTGCAAAAATATTTGCGATGTTTCCAAAATAAAAGATAGGGAAGATGATGCACAACTCTTTAGAATAAAATGAGCAGTGATGAAGGGAGATCACAAAATACACAATAATATCCAAAAATAAAACCTGTCCAATATCATTAACACTGGGAAATGAGGGAGAAAGTGAGTTTGTTATCTCTTATGAAGTCCTTTTGTTTTTGCATTTATTTTCATGGATAGTGCAATGAGTTGTCTCAGAATGGATGAGATTTGCATTTAATATTATTTTCATGGGAGAAAAATTAATATATATTTCTTGGTGGGTGTTTGGTAGTATTTGTCAAGTCTTAAAATGTTCAAATTCTTGACTAATAATTCACTTCTTAGAATTTATAGAATTAAATGGTTGAGATGTTTATGAATATCTATTTGCACTACAGCAAAGTATAGTAACAAAAAAGCTATAAACAATTTAAATATTCAACAATATAGGAAGTGTATATCAAATGATTTCAAAGTTGTACTAAAATCCTATTTTAAAAAAATATCATCTTTGCTTCCATAGTGAAATGGCTTCTTCATATTTTTATGAAAGTCTCCTTACTCATTGCCCAATGAATCTCCTTACTCATTGTTCAAAG
>NC_054840.1:30631108-30649830 GCF_018345385.1 Vulpes lagopus | reverse complement strand
CTTCCTCCAGATGTGCTATCCTCAAGTCCTCTAATCTTGTGGTCCATCAGCTCACACAATGGGATAGCTGGTTGCTGTGGCAATTCTACAATGGTTGTTCTGGTCTTAGGCCATTTTTATATAGCCATTCCAGCCCCATTCTGGACCCCAACTGTTTTTGATAATCCAAAACTTATTATTTGAATCTGTTCCTTCAAAGCCATAGCCAGCCACCAGAACACCATGATCTAGATCTTTGCTGCTGCAGTCTGGATCAAAATAAATGCCTGACTTGTAGCCCTGGAAATGCCTGCATCAGTAGCAACAGAGATGGGCCCTAGAGTTGCCACTGCCTTCATTAGGGTCTTTTCCCATTGAGGGAGGTCCATGAAGCCAGTGTCATTAGCAGCAGAACACTCAGTCTTGTCGTTACAGGTCTCTATGTCCTTTCCAAGATATGGATAAGATTCCTCTGAATCCAGGCCTCCATTGTCTTTAACATGATGAAAGGCGTTATCCATCAGGCCACCACTGCAGCCCTCATTGCCTTGAGCCTTAGAGCAGTCCACCAGGTTCTGCTCACTCAGTGGCACAAGTTTGCCTGTTTTCTGGAACATCTGTCTTTTGAGGACACCAGTTGCACTAAAAGTCCAACAAGAACCACACTGACCCTGATTCTGCACAGGAGTTACGTAGCCTTTCTCTCTCCAGTCCACAGATTTGGGGATCTCAGCAAAGATAGGTTCTTGGAACACTTTCCCTTTCTTGTGCTTCTGGTTTGGAAAGTCATTCATCATCTGCCTGAATTCTTCATTGGTCATGTCACCAAAGGTATTCATCGCCATTGTGAAGCCATGTTTCCCTTGGCTATATTCTCCATTATGCAGTTCAATCATTTTCATATTCTCCCACACTGAACTCCTCTATCCTTCTTCATTCATGCCATATAATCTGTGCATTGCCTTCCACTGGTACCATTGTGCATTTAAGCTTTGATCGAGTTTTGGAGCTGCTGAGGCTATACACAAGCAAAGGGCAGACAAGAAGAGTGAACAATTCATGTTTCAAAAACCTGCGGCATCCACAGCTGCGCAGGTGCACCCCACGGATCGCCAAGGCCCACGAGTCTAGTGTATTATTTTCTAAGTATCTCTTTACTTTGGTTATTAATTGCTATACTTGGCATTATTAATTGATATACTTGGCATCTCCCACATTAAGAGCATACATATTCATGATTGGTAGGTCTTCTTGCTGGATTGATCCTTTAAGTATGATATAGTGTCTGTCTTCATCTCTTACTACAGTCTTTGGGATAAACTTTAATTGGTCTGATTTGAGGATTGCTACCCCAGCTTTCCTTTGAGGAGCATCTGAATGGTAGATGGTTTTCCACTCCTTCATTTACAGGCTGGAAGTGTCCTTAGGTCTAAAATGAGTCTTTTACAAGACAGCAAATAGATGGGACTTTCTTTTTTATCCAGTCTGATACCCTGTGTCTTTTGATGGGATCATTTAGCCCATTCACATTCAGAGTAACTATTGAAAGATATGAATTTATAGTGTTATTGTAATACCTATTCTGTCCCTGTTTTTGTGGATTATTTCCTTGAACTCCCTCTTTCTTCTACAGGGTCCCCTTTAATATTTATTGTAGAGATGGTTTGGTGGTCACATAGTCTTTCAGTTTCTGCCTATTCTGGAAGCTCTTTTTCTCTCCTATTCTGAATGGAAGTCTTCTTATTTAGGACCGTGAATATATCCTGCCAGCCCTTTCTGGCCTGACTGGTCTCTGTGGAGAGGTCTGCTGTTAATCTGGTATTTCCCCCCATATAAATTAAGAATCTCTTGTCTCATGCTGCATTAAGAACTTTCTCTTAAATGTGTGGGAAATATCAGAAAGGGAGACAGAACATAAAGACTCCTAACTCTAGGAAATGAACTAGAGGTGGTGGAAGGGGAGGAGGGTGGGGGGGTGGGGGTGAATGGGTGATGGGCACTGAGGGGGGCACTTGACGGGATGAGCACTGGGTGTTATTCTGTACGTTGGTAAATTGAACACCAATAAAAATAAATTTATTATCAAAAAAAGAATTTTCTCTTAATCTTTGAAATTTGCAAGCTTTACTATTAAATGTGAGGTGTGGAATGGTTTGTATTGATTGGGGGGGGTCATCTCTAACTCTTGGATCTGAATGCTTGTTTCCCTCCCCAAATTAGGGAAGTTCTCAGCTATGGTTTGTTCAAATATACTTTGTGGTCCTATCTATCTCTCAGTCTCTTCTGGAGTCAAATTATATGTAAATTCTTCCTTATCAAGCTATCATTTATTTCCCTAACCCTTTCTTCATTGGCTCTTAATTGTTTTTCTCTTTTTTCCTCAGCTTTCTTCCTTACCATCAACTTGTCTTCTATGTCACCCATTCTCTCTTCCACCTCATTAACCCTAGCAGTTAGGAAATCCAGTTTGGATTGCATCTCATTTAGTCTCTTTTTAATTTAGGCCTGATTAGATCTCACTTCTGCAATAACAAAGTCTCTAGAGTCTTTAGGCTTTTTTCCAGAGCCACCTGTAGCTTTGTATTTGTACTTCTGAATTGACTTTTTGACATCGGATTTAAATCCAAATTCTGTAACTCTGTTACAGAGAGTACTATTACTGGTTCTTTCTTTTTTGGTGAATCCTTCTAGTTACTTTGTCCAGTGCAGAGTGGCTGTATGAGTGGGCTGAAACAAAAATATCAACCACACCCTAAGTAAAATATACCCTAGATGATTCCGAAGAGGTCAGAGACCAAAAAAATAAAAAATAAATAAATAAAAATAATAAAAAAAAACAGAGCAACATAAAACAAAAGGATCACTAAAGTGAAAAACAAATTTTAAAACAAATTAGTAAAAATAAAAGGTGAAAAACCACAGAGAATAAGAAAAAAAAAGGAAAATAGAAAAAAAAGTAAAAAAGAGAAAAAAGGCAGGGGGGCAGCGGGGGATGGTGGTGGTGAATAAATGACAGTGGAGATAATGTAGTCTACCTGAGGGGACCTAGAGGGTAATCCTCTTGGTTTTGAGTGTATATTTTTCTGTATGTTAGAGCATGCTCTATCCTAAATTTATTTGAATTTATCCTAAATTTAAAAAATTTAGGTGGTGTTTTGGTGTTTTGAACACCAGAACATAAACAAGATAAAAGAGGGGGGTGCAGAATGGGAAGGAAGAGAGAATATAATCTCACAGAATGAATCAGCACATTATTCCACTTGTTTCTGGGTGTATGTTGACGTGTGTTAAAAAGTATTAACTTACACCATTGTAAAACAAAACGAGGCAGAAAAAGCAAGAAACAAAAACCCATAACTCATATATCTCCCAAAATTCAATTATGTTGAAGGGAATCCAGAAGTGAAAAATACATCTAAGACATACAATTGTAGAAATATGAAAGTCAAAAAGGAAAAAAACTTAAAAATGAAGAGGTGGTAAAATATTATAGTTAAGGTGGGAAAAGAGAAAGAATACTGGAAATTTTTAGTCTAATATGAAAATGAGTCATAATGGAAAAGGGGGGGAAAAGGGGCCCTCTAGTTCTAGATTCTATTTTCCCTTGATTTTCCCTCAGTCATGGAGATTTCAGTGCTGCTTGGTCAATAAACTTGCTCTTCCCCAGTTCTTCCAGCTGGTCTTCTGGGGGAGGGGCCTGCGGTGCTGATTCTCAGGTGTCTGTGCCTGGGGGAGATGCCCCATCCCCTGCCAGGTGCCGGGCTCAGTGAAAGCTGTGCTCCTCTTAGTGCCCCTCCCAACTTTCTTTTTATTGATTTATTTAGCCTTTCTATCTTTTAGAAAGCCAAAACTTTTCTCTCTGTAGCATACCAGCTATTCTCTCTTTGAATCTCAGGTCGAATAAGTAGGTGTTCAGGATGTTTTGAAATTCATCTAGGTAAGTTTGTCAGGCCAGGTGAGTTGAGGGCCCCAACTCTTCCACCATCTTGCTCTTCCCTCCTCTCTCACAGGTACTTAAACATGGATTAAATTGAAGAATTTTTGGAATTTTCAGAGTGGCAGTGCAAAGACTATTTGGATTAATTAGAAGATAGTTAATCAAAAAATAGCATAGACAAGTTCCTTTTCAAATGAGGAAGGAAAGCTAATGTAAACCTAGAAGACTAACATGGTTATCCTTCACAGCATAATAATAATAATAAGCCCAGTCCACCTAGAAGAGGTATAAGGACTTACCCTGCCTTTATTGCAACTTTTTATAGCTTCAAGTTCATTGTAGGAGATAAGACATATTATACTACAGTAAATCTTGTCAAATATCTCAAAAATGGAAAAAAAAGAAAAGAAAAGAAGTTTTGTGGATATGGAAAGAAATGTTAAGTTCTCCTACCATTTTGGTATTTTTTATAACATATGTGTCCAAAGCAATAGCTTTATGTGACATATCGGATACCTTTAATGAAACATAATATGTATAGAATCATTTATTTGAGGAACTTTCTGAGTTTTTTCAGGATGATAATTTGGCACAATGTGGTACAAACATGCTCAGAAACTTTACACAAGTAGATCTTTTGCAAAAGCATACGGTAAACTTTAGTGGTTTATTTGATAATTATTGAGTAGTATCCCATGTGATTTTCATAAATCTTTTTAACAATAACATGTTTTTTTTTAATTTCACTACAAAGATATTTTAAATAGTTTGCTTAACGTGAGGTGTTTGGGTATTTACCCCATAGATCATTAACCCAGGAACTTTGCCAAGTGTGTATTTATAATTTTTCCTGAGTACTCAACCTGGCACTAAATATTTCCTTATGGCATATCATAATGGAAAACAATGACATGTAACATTAAATAAGTTAGGGATATGTTTCAGATAGCATTTCTGATAGCCAAATATAACTATCTCTTTAAAAAAGTGAAACTATGACTGAAAATATGATGAAAACATATATCTGGATGATTTTTGGAAGAGTTCCTTAACAGCTTTTGGAAACTTAAATAAGAGACTTAAACTTAGGTTTTTAATTGGTAACCTCTAGTTTTCTGAGAAGCAAATTGTAATGAATATGTCATTTGTCATATTGTAAGTTGCTTTTTTAATTATAAAGCTGACTTTGACATTTTAATTCTATTTTACACCTTTGAAATATTTACTGATTCCATACAACTGACTGTATCCCATTTCTCTGTATCTCTTTTAACAAGTATATAAATCAGAAATATACTGTAACAAAGGCTTGACTCATGGAATATGTGAAAAAGACCAGTGTCTTGCACTTGTATAGACACTTCTCACAAATTATTGCAGATTTTTCTAAATGTTCTGCTTATACAGTTTCCTTATTCAATATCTGTCATGTTTATTGAATTTGATGTCTTGAAATTGCATCAGAATAAGCTTTTGGAGGGTAAGAAAGGGTTGGAAGTGTTCACTTCATTTTGGTCTCATCTTGTGAGGAAATCATTGGACTCTTGAAGGAAGAAAGTTGCAATGGTGATCGAAGGAAGTATCTATTATTTCTATGCTACTTCTAATTTTAAAAATACCTGACGAGATTCAGGGATGCCTACATAATGAGGCAATGTATCTGACCTTTATGATTTTAGTCCTGCAAGGTTATGTTTCTATTATGGGTTGAATTTTGTTTCCCCAAAAGGTGTTGAATTCCCAATCCCCAGTTCTTAACCCCAGGTTTTTTTTTTAATTTTTATTTATTTATGATAGTCACAGAGAGACAGAGAGAGAGGCAGAGACATAGGCAGAGGGAGAAACAGGCTCCATGCACCGGGAGCCTGATGTGGGATTCGATCCCGGGTCTCCAGGATTGCGCCCTGGTCCAAAGGCAAGCGCCAAACCACTGCGCCACCCAGGGATCCCTTAACCCCAGGTTTTTATGAATGTAACCTCATTTGGCCTTTGTAGATGATGAAGTTCAAAATAGTGATGAACTGCTCATATTTCATTAGCATACTATATTACCTCATACATGTGAAGTGTAACACTCACCCAGGGAATTTTGCCAAATCGAGAAATAGGTTCTAAGACTCTCATAAGCCATATATGATACTAGACTACTAAGGAGGAGGATATAGAATGGAAAATATAGTTTCCAATGCTTGATGGAAACATCAAGCATTCATTTTCTGCACATTTCAGTGGCCTATACTACTTACTTGCAAGAAGAGGAGGTGTGTGTCAGGTGGGTGCAGGATCTGACATGAGGTAAAAGTATCATGCTCCATAGGAGCCAATATATTTTGTTACAATTTCTTAGACATAGCTTCTAGAGGTCTCTCAAGACATAATGCCTAGAATCATCATACTCATAAGAAGCTATGGCTTCTTATCTAGTAGTTTTTAGATCTCTGAGTCCAGATTACATTTGCCAACAGAGGTTATTTTCGATCATAATCTTTGTTGCTTAGAAACGTAGAGGACATACCACCTTATTAAGTTGCCAGGGGAACAGAGTTAGAAAATTAACCTAAAGTCAAATTCTCATGAAGAAGAATTAAAGGTTTCATTAATCTATTACCCATAATACTTAGTAACATAATATTAGTGGAATTAAGCCACTCTCTAGTAGTATTTTGCACTTGGAGGATGTAGGATACATTAAACCATTGAGTATTTTCACTGTGTTCAGCTCAGTATTCGAGGTGTAGTATACTCTAAGAGATCTATGGGGTTGTAGTACACCTCCATGGGGTAAATGTAGACTCTTGTACATTTATGAAGAAACCATGATCCACATTAAGTAACTACTTCCTTTGTCGAAATAACCATTATCTTCCGTGTTTCTCTTCTCAGTCATTACTCCTGTGTTTCTAGGACTTTTTGCTCTAGCATACCCTCTAGTCCTTTTATTCCACTACACCTTCAAATATTCTTGCTGACTTAATCATAACTCTTTTGTGCTACAATCAACTTTATCAAGAACTTTCTTCTCTCGGAAATTTACAAAAATAATACTATTTTTGCTCATCGTCTTGGGGCATATATTGCTTAATTAATAAGCTGTTTCCATATTTTAGTAACATGTTTGAATTTCACCAGGAATCCTTAAATCATCAACTTCAGGGAATTTTTATCAAGGGATATTCAGGCAACATATCCAGTATTTAAAAGATATTACTTTGGGCATGTGTTCTGTTTACAGCCCTAATATCCTTTAATCATGTTCTATTGTTGTCATGTGTGAAGTTGATTCTATTAAATGTTTTATTTTTCTTTTGACTTGTCATTGGATTATAATGTTAAATCGTTTTCTATTTTCTTGTCCTTCTACTTGTGAATAATATATGTTTACTTTTTGTGTTTGAAGCTGACTTTCATGTTTTCTCTTTTCCCTTTTTTGTAATTGAACTTCTTTACACTGCTCCAGAACCAGAATTTCAAACAAAATGTAACCACATAAACACACATACACAAAGACCCTTATCAAAAAGCAAAAAAAAAAAACAAATTTAACTTTGATATTGATCTTGTGCAGCTATGGTTTCCTTAGATCTATACTAAGAAAAAATTCACAAATCTTGTTCTTAATTTTTGAAGAGCACCTAAACACTCACACACAGCCTGCAGAGTGCAACACATCAGTTAATTGAAAAGACTTATAGAGTCACCATAAAGCATATTAATGTAAATCTTTTTATAAGGGCAAAAGATACTATAGAGCAGAAAAAAAAGAGAGTTCAGGCAAGATTTAGGGGCCCCAAAACTTCCAGAAGCACCTGCCTTAAGCCTTACTATGAACACAAGGATGTATTTTGTTTCTAGATTGAATTACCAAAATTTGTAAAACAAATACTAATTTGGGGAGAGCAACTGGAAAGTTTCCAGTGAGGTCTTTCATGACCCTGTTTACATAATTAATTCAGGCTAACTGGTTACACAAGGTGTAAGCTATCAATAAACCAACTGGGCCTAAGAGCCACAAGAGAGTTTCAGGTATTAAATAGCACACGATAAATCATTAGTAAATGCCTAAAGGTAAATGCCTTTATCTTGGCTGAAAGACAGTGCCGGATTTCCAGGCATCCACAAAATAAGCACAGAGCTGTGTGACTAGAGCTGAAAATAACTGTATACTAAATGATAATTGCATGTTCATTATTATAGGGCCTTTATAAAAATAATAAAAATATAAAAATTCAAACAAATTGCCTTTTTAGAAATATTAAGTATGCTTGTATAATAAGATAACTTTGGCTATATGAAAAATCATCCCAAAGATTTAATGGTTTAAAACAACAATCATTTATTTAGCTCCTGATTCTGCTATTTAGCAATTTGGGCTGGGCTCAGCTAGGCTCTTCTTCTAGTTTAAAATGCGTCTGTTTATGTGTGTACAGTGAGCTGCTGGGTTGATTGGTTTCTTGTTGCTTTGGAAGACCTCTGATATGGTTCATTACTGTTTTATTGGCCTCTCATGACATGTTGATAGGATGCCTTGGTAGGGTTCCCAGAGTGAAAGTCTGCAAGATTTTTTGAAGTCTAGTCTCAGAGCTGGTACAGTGGCCACATTTTATTGGCTAGAACAAGCATCATAGAAGCAGATACAGTGATGGTAGTTGGGGTGTAAGTTATTTATTATGAACTAACATCTATAAAAGAAAAAGAGAGGAAATAGGATTGGGTGGAGGAAGAAGTTGATCTGCATGTAGATCCAACAGTCTCAGCCAATGTGGAAAGCTTCAGAGTAAGGCTTATCTGTCAGAGTATCCTGCATTAGGCCACAAAGACTGGATTCTTATTCTCCTGTCTTGCTCAGGCACTGAAAGTAGGAAAAAGAATGACTTTAGGTAATAATGGTTCTTTCTAACTGAGGCAGAATGATCACAGCAAGCTCTCTAATGACTATATCTCATAGCTAGTCAGTAAGTATTCCCTTGAAGGGGAATCTGGGCAACCCAGATTCAAGGAGAGAGAAAATAGATTTGGCAACCTAAGGCCAACTGACACAGATGATGTCAACTGTGACCATGTTTACCTACTTTCATGACATTCAAGGGTACCTTGAACACAATTTGTACTTAATACAAATTTATCTAATTGAATGAACTGCTAAAAAGCAAATAAGTACATGGAAGGTTATCAAGTAGGTACATTGCATGGTAAGTAGGTATAGTAAGCACATCTACTTTCTTGTTTCTAGATGAAATTATATGATCTCTGCTCTTAGGGATGACTATTGTCAACTATACATTCAGCATCCTAAATAAAATTCTTGAGTTGTTAAGTGGTTTCACTTTATAATTAATGGTCTTATCCTTTTCCCATTCTAGACAGGCCAGGCACTTTGATATCATTTCACTATCTGAAATATGATTTGATTTTTCACTCATCTACTAAAATTTGATAGCCTGGTCTGCCAAAAAGAAAAACTTAGACAAGAGTCCAAGAGGACTGAGATGTAACCCAACATATTCACCTAAATTTTGTATTAATTCTGGGCAGAACATTCTCATTTGTGGCCTTATCAGTAGTAAAATAGAAATCCCTAAGAACTTTGCCCTCTTTATCTTTTACCATTTTTTTAGCACAGGTTTTGTGACTTATCTTTTCAAACTATTTTTCATTTGGAACTTATTCCATCTAGTAAATGCTTCCTGTTAAGTCCTTAATTACAGACTTCATTTATCCACTTTTATTTTATTTCACATTGATTTTTCTCAGGGTGTCTTTCATGAATCTGCATCTTGGTATCAGCTCCCTTCTCATTTTGCAGAGGTGAGCTATCAGATGGCAGCTGGTTCATAGATCGGTCGACTTGTCATATGCTTTTCAAGTTAGCAAAACTAATTGTGGATGAGTAAAGGAAAGCCTGGCATTCTTTTTGAAGCAACAACAAGACACTTGAAGGACTTGTTCTTTGCATTGGGTAATTCTCGGTAACTGGTGGCTTAATGTAGAACAACTGTAACTATGTAGCCTTCAGGGAGATGTTCTCTATTCCTAGCAATGGGTCTCAGCTGTCAGTGTGAGAGTCACTTTTCAGAAAATCCCCAAATTTTGCAGTCTGAATCTAAGCACTGTGTCACCAACATCAGTGACTATGCCCTGGACATGACAAATAGTAATAAGAGAAAAATATTTTACAGCTATCCAGACAAATTCATTGCTGTAATACCAACATATAATGTGGTAATAATAGTATAAGATTTCTGTATGTGTGATAGCACTGTTGCCAACATGTTCTATAGGGAAAAATGTGTCTCACTGGATTGGAAAGAAAAACACAAAATTATGGGACACCTGGTGACTCAACAGTTGAGCGTCTGCCTTTGGCTTAAGGCATGATCCCCAAATCCCGGTATTGATTACCACATTGGGCTTCCTGCATCTCCATCTGCTTATGTCTCTGTCTCTCTCTCTCTCTCTCTCTCTCTCTGTCTCTCATGAAAAAATAAATAATAAAAATTTAAAAAAACACACAAAATTCTGACTAAACACTCCATCAGTAAAGAATGTGCTAGCATAATTAAGAACTATTTGGATATGATATTATTTATTAATATTATTATATTGGAAAACTGCAAGCAAAAACTAACAGAGAAGTATGAGGTGAATAACAGAAACAACAAAAGTCAGATGGAGTAAATGTGGGCCATTCTTTGAGTTGACATTCTATTCATGATTATAAATGAAAACTATTGTTAGTGTTATAAATGAGACTTATATTTAATATTTCCAGGTAGGTCCAAATGTTTTCTAAAACAGCAATTAAAAAACAGTGTCTGTCCTTGGCTGAATTTTAAGTAATTCATCTAAAGGGAAATGCTTTCAAGCTATATATATATATATATATATATATATATATATATATATATTTGTCCTAGAGTGGTTTCTTTTTAGTTTCTTTGCTTCAGAAGGCAAGAAAGGTTGTTAAAAATAGGCCGGGTTAGAATATACCATATTGGCAAACAATTTACTCAGGAAATTTACTATGGGGAATTTACTGTGGGGAATTACTCCCCCAATTTACTATGGGAAATGTGAAAAGTTGTTAAAAAAATGACAAGAGATTATTGCCTCGCTTTTTTCATTGAACAATTAAATTCTAGTTGAATTTCTATAACATTGATTAATTTAGAACACCAAGATGCAGAAACATCAACTCATGGTTGTGTAGGGATCCCCTGATTCAGTTGAAGTAAATGTATCACTCGATACATTTGCTTTTGTCAAAAGTTTTGTATTACATGACTTAAATTATTCTGTATATAACATTTTGAAATTTAGCATTTAGAGGAAACTTCATCTATAAGTGCTAGGTAACTCAAGCTACCAAATTTCAAAGCTATTTTTGTCCCCAATTGAGTTAATTCTCTATTTTCCATAATCTCTTAAACACTTCACTTGGAAATAGAAGACATGTTTCACCAACTGCCTGTTTAAATTTAAAATTCCACAGCTATAGGATCAAGTAGGCAGTAACGTGGCAAGTGTATTTTTTCTAGTGTTTAAGGTAAAGAAGCTAAAATGAAACATGAAATAGTTAAGATCATTAATTGCATATATATAGAATCTTGCATTTTATCTGGGTTGTAAATCTTTCATTCAGTTAAGTCAGCTGAATTCAAATTTCCTTTTTATTTATGGTCTTAGATTCTTGAAATGGATAAAGCAAAATCAAGAGAAGATATTCATCAACACACATTGTTGTGACTTAAAAAGGTTATGTTACTCCTTATCAGAACTAAGCCACAGTTGACTACTCACTCCCCCTGACATTGAGTCACTGCCATATTCTCCATCCAGCTCCAAAATAAAGTAGCAGATTTTTAAGGGTGGAATAAGAAAAGCACAGGTGGTACCACCTACTGTAAATGCTTTAGTTCTTCTTAGATCAGTAACAGCTGTTGGTCTTTTCACAGTTTGTTAAAAAGCAAAGCAAGGCGTAGAATGTGGGCTATTGACGTTGTGCAGCAATACCATTTGTTTGCTCAGATCATGATAACCAACAGCAACTTGAGAAGTGTTTCCTTTTTGGGCTTTTGGTAAAAAAATCTTCAGGCCTGACTGCCTACCTTGCAAATAGTGCTGTTGATCTATTGATTAATTCTGGACACATTATAAATTATATAACTACCATGTGTTTTAATCTCACTAATCTGAGAGTGTACATTATATAGTTTAAAGGGATTTTAAGAATTAATGAGCATCTGTTTCATCCTGTCTAGGCATATGGGGGAGAGAGGTGAAAAGTAAAGGGGACAAACTGTTTTGAGGTTTGTGATAATGTTACCTTAAATGCCCCCTCTCACTGAGGCTAGGACTACCCTCTCTCATCTTTTACAAGAAGCCAGGCTTTCCACTCATTGAGGGTACAGCAAGAAGTAAAATTGCATATTTGTGATTAGGACTGGGCCACTGAAGAAGAGTCTTAGGTATAGGGCTGGTCATTTGTTGGAAGAAAAGGAGTCTTAATTAGAATCATTAAAGGGAGGTAGCACATGTGGGCATGATTTAGGCTATCTTCAAGATGCTGTGTGGTTCACCTTGATGGATCTTTATCCATAATCTCGGGGAGTTGTAAACTGCTTAGCAGATGTATGCAGGTGGGTTGTCTCATGTTACACTCACTCTAAATATCCAGAGGAAGATAATATCGTGCAAGGTGCCTGGGTGGCTCAGATAGTTAAGCATCTGCCTTCCGCCCAGGTCATGATCCTGGAGTCCTAGAATGGAGCCCCACAGCAGATTCACTCCTCAGAGGGAGTTTGCTTCTCCCTCTCCTGTAGCTCTGCCTTGCTCATGTGGTCTCTCTCTCTCTTTATTAAATAAAGAAAATCTTTTTTAAAAAAATAACACTGCAATAGTAAAACTGAAAGGGATATTAGAAACCACCTCATCCAAATTAATGAGAAAACAAGCCTAGAAAGCTATCTCATTCTATCTCTAGACAACCTTAACTATTCTGTAATGTCAGAAAAGTGTAGCCCCTTAATTTTTAAACACTAATCTGAAAACTATAGTCATAAATCATGAATAATTGATCTATTTTCTCTTCTAATAAAGTATTTAAATATTGGAGGACACTTTAAAAAAATGTTTTTATTCCTTTTTAAAAAATTTACTCCTAGTTCTTTCATTTCTAATTCACATTACTTCTTTCTTTTCTCCTTTCTTTCTTCTTTGTTCTTTTTTCTTTTCTTTCTTTCTTTCTTTCTTTCTTTCTTTCTTTCTTTCTTTCTTCTTTCTTTCTTCTTCTTTCTTTCTTTCTTTCTTTCTTTCTTTCTTTTCCTTCTTTCTTTTTTCATTCTGTTTTTAGAATTATGCCAAACTTTATCCCATAGGTACTTTTCAGTAATTTTCCAGGTTCTGTTTATTTTGAACATAAAAAAAATAAATCTACAAGATTATAAATGCCATGAGTAAGTTTCCTCAATGTCTTCTCTTTGAACATGCCTTTCTTAGACTTTGTCCTTCCTAAAATGTGAAGGAAGTTAAACTATAGGGAGTTAAAAGGAAACATAGTAGTTACCCTGAAACTGTGTTCTGAATTTCCTCACTAGCTTGGAAATATCTGGAGAAGATAATATAAATCATGAAAAATTATAGAAGTAATGGAGTGGTGATATCAGTTAACCACACAACCTACTCTTAAGTACATCCTTACATGATTCTACTTAGCCACAGAATTCTTCCCTTGAAGCTCAGTTTTACACTGTTTTGACTTTAAAACTCTGTACTGAGTGAAAGAACAAAATAATAATTTCTATTTGCCATAAATTTGTACTATGGAAGTGTAAAACATTTTCAAAAAAATAATCTCAAGTAAGTTGAACAACAATAATAAATTATAGAGAAACAAATATAGAAGAAATGGATGCATGTCCATCTGACAAAATATTTTATTCCATGAGCTTTTCTCCTTATTTTTAAAATAAATCTGTACTATTTTTACAAGGATGTTGAGATGATTAAATAAGAAAAAATATAAAGCAGTATAGAATCTCTTATTAATATTAAAACATTGAAGTATAAAGATAAAATGTATTTTAGTATAATAGTATTAAATTTGTGCTATTTTTCCTTGTGGCTATTGCTAGATATTCAGTATGAGATATTTAAATATATTTTAATATTTTTATAAGTCCAAAATGAGGTTAAAAAATAGATTTTAATATTGACATAGGGAATCATTAGTTTTAGTGAGAATGGTTTTCAGTGAGGACTCAAGTAACATTTAATTGTTTTATGGTGTCTTTTACAGAAAGAAAGATTCTGTTGCAACCATTTTGGTCTCAAAGGTCCCTTTAGAGAGAGCTAAATACTGTTAGAATCTTTTAATAAGTGAAACTACCAAGAAGTTCATAAAGATAGAACAGATAAAGGTAGAACAGAGGTTACATATAGGATGTCACACAGATTCTCATTTAAATTAATTCCATTACCATATAATGAGGAAGAACTGTATTATATACTAAAATTTCTTTCTATTGTCCTTCTTTTATTATATTTAAAGGTAAAAAGATCTTCACAGTTGAGATGTACTGTATAGTACATATTTATATCATTTTAATAATTCAGATATTTGGCATTTTGGGGGGGTCCTCTTAACATAGGTCGACATCTTAATTTCTAAATATTTGATTGAGCTAACCCCAATAAAGTTCATCTTTATTAGACCTAATACTTTTAGCCTAATATTTACATTTATGCAATATTGATGGTATTAAGATCTTCAATATATTTATAGTACAGTCACTTTGGGTTTGTATTCTGTTACTTTTTTTTTCTTCTTTTTACCTACTGCCTTTCTCTTGTTAAATTTTTTTTTATTATTTTATTATTTTTTTATTTTTATTTTTTATGATAGTCACACAGAGAAAGCTGAGCCACCAGGGCTGCCCTCATAATAAAATTCTTAAGTGAAGTATTTAACATATATAGTTCTGAATGCCATGCTTCTTAAGCATATTACATACATGATTAGTAAAATAAAATTTTAACCATATTAAAGAGATTTTGGTTTGAACTGATGAACATCTTATTTTTTACATGTGACATCTTTAATTTTTATATATTAAGTTTCTCAATCAATAATATGTAGCTTCATATTTGAAATAATTCCTCATGACTCTAAGGAAAAATGACAACATATTGCTGCCCTTATTAATATATTAATAAACTTGAATGTCAGTTTAGAATAGACATTTTTATTACTTGCTTCAAATGTTAAAATAATATATTCTGCCTTCTCATAATACTTCTCAGAGTCCTGGAATTCTTAGTATATTTCAAGTTCTGACTGAACAACAATAAAAATGCATGTCTTAGACCATCAATACCGGTTTTCCAATTCATAGGAGGCAGTGAATAGCTGTCATGCTGTTAGTTCTTTCACTAGATAAAAATCTATTCAAATGCATGTAGTCATGTTACTTAGCAAAATGGACTACGTACATAATTATGTATCTTATATTCATTGGTGTAGAAGTTAAAATTTTGAAGTCTACAACTAAAGGACTTGCATGTTTATCTGACAAACTACTAAAATTCCTTGGGGAACCTGGGTATCTCAGTGGTTAGATGTCTGCCTCTGGCTTAGGCTGTGATCCCGGGGTACTGGGATTGCATCCCACATCGGGCTCCTCATCGGGAGAATACTTCTCCCTCTGCCAATGTCTCTGCTTCTCTCTCTGTGTCCCTCATGAATAAATAAATAAAATTTAAAAAAATACTACTATAATTCCTTAAGTATTAATAGATTATATATTTTAATATATCAATCTTATTGAGCTATATTATTAATCTTATAGTGCATTAAAATTTCATGGTCATCCTTCAGAAGTACAGTAGATATTTCATTTATTTTACTCACTTTATAATGTTTCAGTAAAAACATTTTACTATACCTAATAATTTTCTGTATTCAACTATGACTACAATGAACTTTGAGAGATTTAAAGATGAATCATATTTCCTGGTTAATGTAAGATTAACTTGATATAGCATTCCATTGCATTTGTCTATATGCCTGCCTCATCTCTTAAATTTTGGTGCTCTTTCTTTGTCACTGGAATCATTCTGTGATATAAATTACTTCACACTAAGGATTTTTTTTCCATATTTTGGGGGGATTTTTGGCAGGACTGGATGCCAACACCACTATTTTTTCTATATTGATAATGTCCCCGATTCTCCTATTCAATTTCTGGCAACCTTATGTCTCATTCGTTACTACCTTTTCCCCTTTAGTTGTTAACTAGAAAAACATTTGAAGGCTTGTAGTATGATCAACATTCTATCTAAAACTCTTTTTATAAAAAAAAATAAAAATAAAAAAATAAATCTCTTTTTATATTTATTTTTCTACCGGGATCAGCCATTTCTAGTCTCTTTTTTCTTTCTCTTAATAAAGTAGCATCCATCATGTATTTTCCTAGAAATTGTCAGTCCTATCTAATGTCTCTATCACTCTAAGTAAATCTTGATGCTCTAATATGTGACTTAGAGTCACATATATACATGTATTTCATAACTTTTCCCATCAATAAATCTTGGTAATTTTGTCCTTAATAAATCTGGATCCCTTACCAACTCATATTTCACTTTATAGAAATCAGCTATTTTATTTCTTTTATTTTAGTAATTTGATTTTTCGATTCACACCAGACCTTAACATAGCTATTAGGATTTTCTTTTCTTTTTTTTTTAAGATTTTATTTATTTATTCATGAGAGACACACAGAGAGAGAGAGAGAGAGAGAGAGAGAGAGAGAGAGAAGCAGAGACACAGGCAGAGGGAGAAGCAGGCTCCATGCAGGGAGCCTGATGTGGGACTCAATCCCAGGTCTCCAGAATCATGCCCTGGGCTTAAGGCAGGGCTAAAGCGCTGGGCCACCAGGGCTGCCCAAAGATTTTCTTTTTCAAATGCTATATACTCCCATACTCCTCTTTGAGGACTTAGATTGATTTCACTTCTGCCTATGAAATGCAAACTCTTTTTCCTCTAGGTAAGACTCAAAATAACTGTTGTCTTCCATATACTTCTGTGTATATCTGCATTTTATTTTAAATTATCTATGTTAACCAATGCACATTTAATTCACTCATATTATTTTCTTGCTTCTGACCTTAAATTTAACCAAACCATAAAGGGATAGTTTGTAGAAATTGGTTATTCTTCTGCACATAAAATGATGGTAGGTTGTAATATAGATGATTTAGTTCATTTTCTTGGTCTATTTTTCTTCAGTTTTCCTTTTCCAGTGACTGAACAGCACCCATAATTCCATTGAAGAATAAATGGTTATTTCAATACTGTTGAAAGAAAAAAAACATATTTAATCTGTTTGGTTAGGTTTTGCTATGATTTATTTATCAATTCTTTTTTGAGTACCCTAAGAAATTGACTATGTGAATGGGTCAGGGCCTAGGGGCAGAGGGAGGAGCTAGGAGACACTATAGGAAGGTCACCTAATGGGCACCTGGATGACTCAGTTGGGTAAGTGTCTGACTCTTACTTTTGGCTCAGGTCATGACCTCAGAGTCCTGGGAAAGTCAAGCCCTGCCTAGGCTCTGCACTCAGTACAGTCTGCCTGGGATTCTCTCCCTCTCCTTCTGCCCCTCTCCCTGCTCTCTCTCTCTCTCTCTCTCTATCAAAACATAAATAAAATCTTGTTTAAAAAAATGAAGGTCAACTGAGCAGGGGTGATAGATGAGAATGAGGCATGAGCATTAGGGAGTCAGCATTAGGGAGTAATTTTCAAGTGTAGCAACTCTGGCAGACCTTTTATCACCTGGAATGAACAAAGCATTCCATCTGTGCTGAGGAACAGATCTTTAAGTCACTGGTAGATAAGAGCCTCTGTTAACAGGGACTGAATCTTGTACAGCATCCAGAAAAAGGTCAAATTCTAGTTTTGGGCCTCTCTATCTGAATGATCCTGGGAAAACTGCCTTACTTTTCTACATCCTTAGCTTCAACTATAAAATAGAAGCATAATGATAAGAATATCTACTTTTAGAGTTATTGTGAACATTAATGTGACAATGTATGTAGAAAGCTAAGGAAATAGTAGCTGTGTATTTGTTACTGCTTATTTACCAACTCAAATCTCATAAGTTCCACCTTAGATTCCAGAATCCAGCAACTTTGGGTGTAATTTAACAATGCCTTGACACAAGCTCGTGCCATGTGAAATACTCCTTTCTTCTCTTACACACAATGAGGAGACCACAGTAATCTAGTCAACATTCTCACATGCACAACTCCAAAATTTCTAAGTGGCACAGGAAAGCAGGAAATAATTCTCAGATGGGGGAATAAAAATCAATGTTTCCCCTTTTCCTCCCTCAGATATGTATCTCTGAAAAAAATATTTCAGGAGCATCCCCAGAGTGTGTACCATGGGATCCAGCAAAAATCAAGAGATGCCTACCTTACTGTTGGATTTACTACTTCCCTTTTGAACTACCTGCCCCTTCCCACCTCACCTCACTACTTTGTTCCTCCCTTCTGCTCTCTGGGCTCAAATTCCAAATAAACTCCACACATGCAAGCTAGCCTCAGGCATAAGAGAATCTGAGCTACAACAAATCCTCTGCCTAGGTAGCTAAAGTCATTTATCATGCAGATTTCACTATTAATTTGTACCTTACATTTGTTCACACATACTTTGTAAGGATGTGTTTTAACTATTTCAGATAACAGTGTCTTGCTCCCAGGCAGAAATTTGAAAGTCTTAAATTTGGGATTTTATTTTCAATGAGCTCTTTT
>NC_054840.1:30601585-30631008 GCF_018345385.1 Vulpes lagopus | reverse complement strand
TTTTTATTTATTTATTTATTTATTTATTGTTATTATATTCTTTATTATTTGAGAGACGAGACAGAGGGAGAGAGAGGCAGAGACAGAGACAGAGGGCGAAGGCAGGCTCCATGCAGGGAGCCTGATGTGGACTCCATCCTGCATCTCCACATCCCACACTGGGCTGATGCAGCGATAAATCCTGGGCCACCCTGCGGCTGCCTGCAATATAATTGTTTAAAATATATTTTATTTATTTATTCATGAGAGGAGAGAGAGAGAGAGAGAAGCAAGAAACAGAGACACGAGGCAGAGGGAGAGGCAGGCTCCATGCAGGGAGCCCGAATGGGGCTCCATCCTGGGTCTCCAGGATCACGCTCTGGAAGAAGGCAGTGCTAAACGGCAGAGCCACCCAGGCTGCCCATTTTCTATTCTTCCTTAAAACACAAAATTTGACTTCTTCTAGCAAAGTTTTTATGCGAGTTGGTGTACTTATCAATTAAAAGCTGTAGTGTATGGATCCCAGACTGCCCCAAGGTGCATGTTCAGGAGCCTCTCCAGGTGCAAGCCTGGAAACCCGACCGAGCTTTCTTGAGGCCACATTCCACAGCTAAGGAACCAATGCCAGAGGCAGTCCACGATTTTACAGGATCAGAAACCCAGTTTCTCTCCTGAAACATTCTGATCAGGGAATTGGTTTATCTCAGGGCAGGGTGAAAAACCTCACACTATCATGATTTCTCTCATCCCCAGAACAATGCCTTAGCGTTTTTTTGTCTGTTTCTTTTTTCTCTCATGTTGTTTTGGCTATTTCCTCTTGTCCTATTGGCCCTACTTCCTTTGGTAATTAGTTTTAGAAAGACACCGCTCACATAATGAAAATTATTCTAGAAAACTCCGGTTAACCAAATATTCTAGCCAGTGTGGATATGTGGTTGAATCACCAAGTTGCTTGAAAGCCTACAGAATTGTATGCACAATAATACCAACTTTTAAATAACAGACTTTACTGTAAAGCACTGCTAAAAATATATGTCCCTGTCAGAGGGGCCAAGACAGCCGAAAGTATGTCCTCCAAGTCACCTGTCCCCCACCAAATGACCCTACTAACTTACTTTCAAAACATCCTGAAAGCCTATGAATTCGGCCTGAGATTTAAAGAGAGAACAGCTGGAATGCTACACAGTGAGAAGATTTGGGCATTTCTATCAAGGCGTTCCCACCTGGGCCCACTTGGACCTGGTGACTGTGGTTCCCAACCGGGCCTCACCTTGGACCTGGTGACTCTAGTCCCCAACTGGGCCTCCACCTGAGGTCCTAGTGACTCTGGTCCCCATCCCGGCTTCATGGGACCTGGCGACTGTAAAGTCCCCTCTCCTTGCTTCACTGGACCTGTGACTGTGGTCTCCACCTTCACACCTCACCTGGACCTGGAGACTCTGGTCCCCCACCCAGCCTCACAGGACATGGTAGCTGTGGACTTCATCTGACCTGGTGACTGTGGTCCCCACCTGGGCCTCACCGTACCTGGTGACTGGGCTCCCCTCAGCTACCAATGACCTAGGACCAGATGGACCCTTAGTTAGCTACTGACACCAGGACCATCCCCAGGGTCTCACTTGTTCCTGGTGACAAATGGTCCTTGTCTGGGCTGACCTGACTCATCCCTTGCTCTGATCGGATGGCGCCCCTATCGTGAGTGTGAATTGTCCTATGGTCCCTTCAGGGCCTCACCTGATGGTACTGGGCCACGATATTGGCCCATTGAAGGCCAGTAGGTTCTACTGAAGTCCTCCTGCACGGTGCTGCAATCCAAACACACCAAGAATACGCGCTTGAATACTTTCCGAGGACACATGCATACCGGGTCTACCCCGTGGGCAGGTCCACGTCCGTCTGACCGGAGTCATAGACAACCCCATAGCCCTGATGGCACAGGCTGGGCTGGAACATCACACATGGGCCCTCAACTGCCTGTCTTTTGCTCAGCCCGGTCCAACAGTCCACCTTCCCAGCCCCTGTCCCAGGACACCATCGCACCCTGGGATCACAGAGCGCTCCCCCCCGGGCTCAGCGCACACGGGCGGAGGACCCAGGAGGCTCTGGCGAAACGCGATCTTGATGCTCTGATGCACGGGGTGATGTCTCCCAGCCCTGGGGAGTAATCGAAGGTTTCTCTGAGATTCCACAAACACAAACGACCGAGGAGAAAGCAATGGAGTGACCTTCATCAAAATTAAAACCTAACAGATGCCAGCAAGAGTGCGACCACACTCCCCACCCTGGGGGCCAAGATGCGTGTAATATCCTGAGGGGGGCCTGGGGGGAGCACCATGGACTTTCTATTCCGCCCACATTCCATGTGTGAAGAGCAGCCTGCTCACTGGCCAGGGGGACCCAGCAGGCCCTGACTGTCCTCCCCACCACCACATGTGGGGCGTTGGGTGGGGTGTATAATCCCTGTCGGGGTCCTGTATCTAGGACAACAATTGAAAGGTCATGTATTGGGTCTCCCTGGCATAGCACAGTCCTATACAGGGAGCGGGGGTTTTCCGGGAGCTGCCGGTCCTTCTGACTGCAGCCTCCTTCCTGGACAGGCTTAGGTGAGCCGCCCTCGTACCCCATGGCTGTGGAAGGGCTGCAGGAGCTGCTCAACGGTCATCTCATTGGGTCGGTGTGTTTTGGACCCCAAGCCCGAGGCCAGCCCCCCACCCAGACCCACAGCCCCAGAGTGGCCCCCGGGGAGTACAGGCATCAGCGGCCACTCACCTGGGACCTGTCCGCTGTGTGAGCGCCTCCCTCATTATGCACCGGGTACTGGGGAGAGTGGGAGAGTTGGGGTACTGGGGAGAGTGGGGGTACTGGGAAGTGGGGGTACTGAGAAGTGAAGTACTGAGGTCTACTGGGGAGAGCGGGAGAGTCCGGTCGCTGTGAGCCAGATCCAGAGCACGAGTGCTTCCGAAGCTCTGCAGACCCGCACAGTGAGCGCCATGCATGCGGTGGAACCCGTGGTGGCACAGTTTCCGCCCAACACTGGGGTCCCGCACATGACAGTGGGCAGCGGGGTCCAATTCAGCACTTAGAGCCCTTCACCCTGAAGGCGGAGGGTCCCGGAGGGTCCTGTCCACGCCAGGCGTTGGGGAGGGGATGCAGGCACCCTCCACATGCCGCAGTTCCCAGTCCTTGGGCCCTGCAGGCTCCCCACCATTCTAGGTAGGCTGGGGTCACAGATGTCCCCACTGACCCCCAGAGTTCACAGCAGGAGGGTGGCACTTTAACATTCGAGGGGCTCTTGCGTGGTTCAGGTCGGTTTCCACGTCGACTCTTTAGTTTGGCTCAGTCAGATCTTGTGTTGTGGCGTGGAGCCTCGCGTGGGGCTCAGCTCCGTTGGGTGAGGAGTCCGCCACCAGGTTCCCCCTCTCCCCTCTGCCCCTCCCTACGCACCCTTTTCTCAAGTAAATCTTCTAAAATTAACATGAAGACACGTGAGCATGTTTATTCCCCTCTGAAGAGGTGCTTCGTGTGTGTAAAGAACCATGTCAATCCTTTCACGGACCCCCCACCGGGAGTCCTAACCAGAAAACCCCTTTTCCTTGATATTATAATTGGAAGTACATCAACACACAACGAGACAGTAGTTTTCAGGGCTACAACTAGTGAACTTGACAATTCTGAGCCTTATTCGAGCTCCCCACACGAGGAAGCGAATGGCGTCACCGTCTGTCCCCGGTACAAAGTAGTCACAACAGTACTGACTCCATTCCTAGGCTGTACTTTCTAAATTTCGTGACTTATTTTATTTATATCCAGACGGTTATAGCTGTTACTATCATTCGCATCTACATGCCCCCCTGTCCTACCCACGGCCCCTCTGTCCATCAGTCAGAGGATCCTATCACATTAACCAAGAAAGGACATGGGGCAGCCCCGGGTGGTTTCAGCGGTTTAAGAAACAGCCTGCCTTCAGGCCCTGGGCGTGATCCTGGAGTCCCGGGATCGAGTCCCACGTCCGAGTTCCCTACACGGAGCCGCCTTCTCCCTCTGCCCATGTCTCTGCCTTTCTCTCTCTGCCGCTCTCTCTTAAGTCTCTCAAGGATGTATAAATAAACATCTTTAAAAAAAAAAAACGAGAGAAAGGACAAAAACATACGATCCTCCTCAAGAGTTGCAGAAAAAGCATTTGACAAAGGTACACCTTCAAAAGCCTAGTGGGTTTTGAGAAATGTCTATCAACATAATAACGTTCCGCTAGAAGGGCCCACAGCTGACATCCTCTTCAAGGGTGAAAACCTGAAATCGTCTCCCCTAAGAGCAGGAAGAAGCCAAAGGAGGGGAGTCCCCTCTCAGGCTGGAAGTCTATAGTAGTCAATCCGACCGGAACAGCAAAGGTTCCACACCTGGAAGGGGGACGTCACACTGTCCCAATTTGTGAATACACGGTGCCAGAAACAGAAACCCGAGAGCCCCCACCAAAACCTTTTTAGAACTAAGATTGAATTCAGTAAATTCATGGGACAAACCAAACTGAACCACCAGAGCTCAGTAGCCTTGCTGCGTCCTGACAATGACACTCAGGAACGAAATGAAGGACGTGACTCCCTTCTCAGGAGCATCACAGAGACTAAATAATGAGACTGAACGAAAGGAGCACAAGACTTGTGCACTGAGCCATACCAGGGTCTGGGAGGCCGTCCTGGGTTCATGGGGTGGAAGCCTCCTCTTGTGAAAATGTCCACAGTTCCTGAAGCCACCCTCGGTTTCAATGTCATTCCTATCAAAATCATGGTGGTAGATCCTAGAAGTAGGAAAAAAAAAAACCCTAACATCCGTCAGCCCCCACAAATGACCCCGGACAGCAAATCAGTATTGGAAAAGCAGGACAGAGTGGGGCACAGCACTTTCCTATTTCGAACGATGTCACAGAGACACAGGATAAAGCAGTGTGGCTCTCGGCTCCCTGCTGGCTCTGTCAGTTAAGCATCGACTCCTGACCTCACCTCAGGTCCTGATCTCGGGGTCGTGAGTTCTAGCCCTGGGCTGGGCCAGGCACGAGGCGTGGCGCCTACTTAGACCCACAGGGGGTGGTTCCAGCATAAGCTGAAGGAGCAGAACAGGGAGTCCAGAAGAAAATGTGCTCTGATACAACTGATTTTGTTTAACTTAATTTAAACCCAATTAATTAATGTATAGTGTATTATACTTTCAGAGGTAGAATCAGGGATTCACCAGTTGGAGAGAACAGCAGTGTTCGTGACATCACCTGCCATCCTTCGTGCCCATCCCCCATTATCCCCTCCCCCGCTCCCCTCCAGCGACCCTCAGATTGTTTCCAATGATTCAGATCTGTATTTCCTGCATCTGTTTTCATCTTATTCGTTTTTCCTTCCCTTCACAGATGTTCATCTGCTTTGCTTCTTTAATTCCACCTATGAATGACACCATAGGGTCATTGTCTTTCCCGACTGACTTATTTCACTTAACAGGATCCCTCTAGTTGTATCCGCATCATTGCAAATGGCAAGATTTCCTTCTCTTTGATAGCAGTACCATTCCTCTCTCTATGACCATCATCTATCTCCCATCCTCTATCCATCATCTGTCTGAAGGCACCGAGGCTCCTCCCACAGTGTGGCTACTGTGGACCCGGCTGCTGTGGACATCGGGGCGCAGGTGTCCCGCCTGGCGTTTCATTGCATCTGTATCTTCAGAGTGAGCTCCAGGCCGTGCACCTGCCGGTCGCAGGGCAGCTCTATCGGTAAGTTCCTGAGGAGCCTTGGCACTGTTTCCAGGGCAGCTGCACCAGCCCGCAGTCCCGCCCACAGTGGAAGAGGGTTGAGTGAGTCTTGGCGGACACGGTAAAAGTCTGGTCCACATTTCATTTCGCGTCCTGTGGGCTCCAATTCCTTGTCCTTAAGTATTTCTGGGGAAGCCGGGTGTTGTGCTCCATTTCAGCACGACGTTTCCGAAGCTCATAGTGTTGGACCCTAGCTCACGGGGGCCAAAGTGTCTCGGTAGAGGCCCCAGAGACTCAGACCCCAGACAGGCAGATGCAACTAGCAAGAGGGTTTTATTGAATGTTTGCGCAAATGGGCCCTCGGCCTCAAAGGTTGAAGAGCCCAGATTGGCAATTACAGGCATCTTTTAAAGGCAAACCGCGGGATTAGCATAGCATTCGGGTTAAGACACGATTGATTTCTTTGAAGGTCAACATGAACATGTTCAGGGACTTTCCAGTCAGGGCGTGGCGGGGGGGATGGTTTTCTTATCTCGGAAAAACCACAGAATGTTTTTCGTTGCTTAAATTCCGGGAAGGCGCCTGGATGTGCTGCCTCTGGGTTAGGCGTGGTCCTAAATTTTCCCCGGGTGGTGGAGGGGGGTGGGGTGTTATCCCTGTCGGGGTCCATGCATCTAGGACAAGCTGGAAAGGTCATGTATTGGGTCTCCCTGCATAGCACAGGCCTTACAGGGGAGCGGGGGTTCCGGGGAGCTGCCGGTCTCTGACTGCAGCCTCCTTCCCTGGACAGGGCCTTAGGGAGCCGCCCTCACCCCATGGGGCTGTGGAAGGGCTGCAGGAGCTGCTCACGGTCATCTCATTGGGGTCGGGGTGTTTTGGACCCCAGCCCGGGAGGCCAGCGCCCCCACCCAGACCCACAGGCCCCAGAGTGGCCCCCGGGGAGCAGGCATCAGCGGCCACTCACCTGTGACCTGTCGCTGTGTGAGCGCCTCCTCTTTATGCACCGGGTACTGGGGAGAGTGGGAGAGTTGGGGTACTGGGGAGAGTGGGGGTACTGGGGAGAGTGGGGGTACTGAGGAGAGTGGGAGTACTGAGCTACTGGGGAGAGCGGGAGAGTCCGGTCGCTGTGAGCCAGATCCAGAGCACGAGTGCTTCCGAAGCTCTGCAGACGCACAGTGAGCGCCATGCAGCGGTGGAACCCGGGGGTGGCACAGTTCCGCCCACACTGGGGTCCCGCATCATGACTGTGGGCAGGCGGGGTCCAATCAGCACTTAGCCCTTCACCCTGAAGGCGGAGGGTCCCGGGGGAGGGTCCTGTCCCCACGCCAGGCGGGAGGGGGATGCAGGCACCCTCCCTCATCCGCAGTTCCCATCCTTGGCCCTGCAGGCCTCCCACCATTCTAGGTAGACTGGGGGTCACAGATGTCCCCCCGACCCCCAGAGTTCACAGCATGGGGTGGCACTTAACATTCGAGGGGCTCTTGCGTGGTTCAGTCGGTTCCACGTCGACTCTTTAGTTTGGCTCAGGTCAGGATCTTGAGGTTGTGGCGTGGAGCCTCGCGTGGGGCTCAGGCTCCGTTGGGTGAGGAGTCCGCTCCAGGTTCCCCCTCTCCCTCTGCCCCTCCCTACTGCACCCTTTCTCAAGTAAATCTTCTAAAAATTAACATGAAGACACGTGAGCATGTTTATCCCCTCTGAAGAGGTGCCTTCGTGTGTGTAAAGACCATGTCAATGCCTTTCACGGACCCACCGGGAGTCCTACCAGAAACCCCTTTTCCTTGATATTTATTGAAGTACAGTCAACACACAACGTGACAGTAGTTTCAGGGCTACAACTAGTGACTTGACAATTCTGTGCCTTATTCAGCTCCCCCCACGAGAAGCGGCGTCACCGTCTGTCCCCGTACAAAGTTGTCACAACAGTACTGACTCCATTCCCTAGGCTGTACTTTCTAAATTTCTGTGACTTATTTTATTTATGATCCAGACGGTTATAGCTGTTACTATCATTCATCTACATTGCCCATGTCCTACCCACGGCCCCTCTGTCCATCAGTCAGCAGGATCTATCACATTAACCAGAGAAAGGACATGGGGCAGCCCCGGGTGGTTCAGCGGTTTAACGCCTGCCTTCAGCCCAGGGCGTGATCCTGGAGTCCCGGGATCGAGTCCCACGTCGAGTTCCCTACACGGAGCCGCCTTCTCCCTCTGCCCATGTCTCTGCCTTTCTCTCTCTGCCGCTCTCTCTGTATGTCTCTCAAGGATGTATAAATAAAATCTTTAAAAAAAGAAAAACGAGAGAAAGGACAAAAAGCATACGATCCTCTCAAGAGTTGCAGAAAAAGCATTTGACAAAGTACAACTTCAAAAGCCTAGTGGGTTTTGAGGAAATGTCTATCAACAGAATAACGTTCCGCTAGGAAGGCCCACAGCTGACATCCTCTTCAAGGGTGAAAACCTGAAATCGTCTCCCCTAAGAGCAGGAAGAAGCCAAGGAGGTCCCCTCTCAGTGCTGGAAGTCCTAATGTAGTCAACAGACAGGAAGCAGCAAAGGTTCCACTCCTGGAAGGGGGACGTCACACTGTCCCTATTTGTTGAATACACGGTGCCAGAAACAGGAAACCCGAGAGCCCCCACCAAAACCTGTTAGAACTAATGATTGAATTCAGTAAATTCATGGGACACCAACTGAACCTACAGAGCTCAGTAGCCTTGCTGCGTCCTGACAATGAGCACTCAGGAACGAAATGAAGGACGTGACTCCCTTCTCAGGAGCATCACAGAGACTAAATAATGAGACTGAACGAAAGGAGCACAAGACTTGTGCACTGAGCCATACCAGGGTCTGGGAGGCCGTCCTGGGTTCATGGGGTGGAAGCCTCCTCTTGTGAAAATGTCCACAGTTCCTGAAGCCACCCTCGGTTTCAATGTCATTCCTATCAAAATCATGGTGGTAGATCCTAGAAGTAGGAAAAAAAAAAACCCTAACATCCGTCAGCCCCCACAAATGACCCCGGACAGCAAATCAGTATTGGAAAAGCAGGACAGAGTGGGGCACAGCACTTTCCTATTTCGAACGATGTCACAGAGACACAGGATAAAGCAGTGTGGCTCTCGGCTCCCTGCTGGCTCTGTCAGTTAAGCATCGACTCCTGACCTCACCTCAGGTCCTGATCTCGGGGTCGTGAGTTCTAGCCCTGGGCTGGGCCAGGCACGAGGCGTGGCGCCTACTTAGACCCACAGGGGGTGGTTCCAGCATAAGCTGAAGGAGCAGAACAGGGAGTCCAGAAGAAAATGTGCTCTGATACAACTGATTTTGTTTAACTTAATTTAAACCCAATTAATTAATGTATAGTGTATTATACTTTCAGAGGTAGAATCAGGGATTCACCAGTTGGAGAGAACAGCAGTGTTCGTGACATCACCTGCCATCCTTCGTGCCCATCCCCCATTATCCCCTCCCCCGCTCCCCTCCAGCGACCCTCAGATTGTTTCCAATGATTCAGATCTGTATTTCCTGCATCTGTTTTCATCTTATTCGTTTTTCCTTCCCTTCACAGATGTTCATCTGCTTTGCTTCTTTAATTCCACCTATGAATGACACCATAGGGTCATTGTCTTTCCCGACTGACTTATTTCACTTAACAGGATCCCTCTAGTTGTATCCGCATCATTGCAAATGGCAAGATTTCCTTCTCTTTGATAGCAGTACCATTCCTCTCTCTATGACCATCATCTATCTCCCATCCTCTATCCATCATCTGTCTGAAGGCACCGAGGCTCCTCCCACAGTGTGGCTACTGTGGACCCGGCTGCTGTGGACATCGGGGCGCAGGTGTCCCGCCTGGCGTTTCATTGCATCTGTATCTTCAGAGTGAGCTCCAGGCCGTGCACCTGCCGGTCGCAGGGCAGCTCTATCGGTAAGTTCCTGAGGAGCCTTGGCACTGTTTCCAGGGCAGCTGCACCAGCCCGCAGTCCCGCCCACAGTGGAAGAGGGTTGAGTGAGTCTTGGCGGACACGGTAAAAGTCTGGTCCACATTTCATTTCGCGTCCTGTGGGCTCCAATTCCTTGTCCTTAAGTATTTCTGGGGAAGCCGGGTGTTGTGCTCCATTTCAGCACGACGTTTCCGAAGCTCATAGTGTTGGACCCTAGCTCACGGGGGCCAAAGTGTCTCGGTAGAGGCCCCAGAGACTCAGACCCCAGACAGGCAGATGCAACTAGCAAGAGGGTTTTTTTTTTTATGACAGTCACAGAAAGAGAGAGAGAGAGAGGCAGAGACATAGGCAGAGGGAGAAGCAGGCTCCATGCACCGGGAGCCCGACGTGGGACTCGATCCTGGGTCTCCAAGATCATGCCCTGGGCCAAAGGCAGGCACTAAACCGCTGCGCCACCCAGGGATCCCTAGCAAGAGGGTTTTATTGAATGTTTGCGCAAATGGGCCCTCGGCCTCAAAGGTTGAAGAGCCCAGATTGGCAATTACAGGCATCTTTTAAAGGCAAACCGCGGGATTAGCATAGCATTCGGGTTAAGACACGATTGATTTCTTTGAAGGTCAACATGAACATGTTCAGGGACTTTCCAGTCAGGGCGTGGCGGGGGGGATGGTTTTCTTATCTCGGAAAAACCACAGAATGTTTTTCGTTGCTTAAATTCCGGGAAGGCGCCTGGATGTGCTGCCTCTGGGTTAGGCGTGGTCCTAAATTTTCCCCGGGGGTGGGGGGGTGGGGTTGGGTTTCTTCAATAGGTCTCAGCTGGAGCCTGGAAGGAGGCAGGTCCTGCCCTGGGCGTGGGGACTCCGCCTCCCTCACCGCCTCCTTCAGCGCCTGAGCCCAGGCCTGAGTCAGGGGGCGTGTGTACACAGTAGGCCTCGTCCGCCAGCAGTAACAGGAGCCGGTCTGTGCTCTGGCTGCCTGAGGAGGATGTGGGGCCGCGTCCAGGCTGACAGGAGCCCCGGCCTCCTCAGGACCCGCAGGTAGGCTTCAGGACCATGTGGAGCCGTGTCCTCGCTGACAGGAGCCTGGTCTCCTCAGGACCCACGGTGAGACTTCAGGAAGATGTGGGGCCGCTTCCTCGCTGACAGGAGCCCCAGCCTCCTCAGGACCCGCGGTGAGTTTTCGGGAAGATGTAGGGTCACGTCCACGCTGACAGGAGCCCCGGCCTCCTCAGGACCCACGGTGAGTTTTCGGGATGACATGGGGCCGGGTCTACACTGACAGGAGCCCCGGCCTTCTCAGGACCGGCGGGTAGGCTTCAGTCCCATGTGGGGCCGCGTCCACGGTGACAGGAACCTGGCCTCCTCAGAACCCGCAGGGAGGCTTCTGGAGGATGTGAGGCATAGTCCACAGTGACAGGACCCCCCTCGTCCTCAGAACCTGCTGTCTATGACTCAGGAAGACATGGGGCCACGTCTGCCATGACAGGAGTCCGGCTTCCTCAGGACCTGCTGGAGGACCCTGGAGGCGCTGTTCGGAGTCACATCCACCTCAGCAGCAGCTACTCAGAACGACAAGGTAAGTGAATGGGGACAATTGAGATAGGGTTAGGGTTTAGGGTGAGCAATATGTGGTTAGGGTGAAATTAGATGATACGGATTAGTGATCATGGTTATGCGTTCGAGTTCCTGGTTAGGGTGAGAGATGGGGAAAGGGTCAAGAGTTAGGAGTAAGGTACGGATTTGGGATTAGGAAACTGAGTTAGGGAATGGATAAGGGTGATGTTACAGATAGGTTATAGGGTTTAGGGTTAAGGGATGGGGGAGGGAATACGTTTAGAGATAGAGCGGGGGATGGGGTTGAAGTTTAGGGTTAGGGGTTAAGGCAGGGGTTTGGGCTAGGTTTAGGGGACAATTAGGGATTAGGGTACGGGTTAGGGTTAGGAAACGGGTTAGGGTACAGGTTAGAGATTAGGGTTAGGGTTAGGGAATGGGTTAGGGTTAGGGAACGGGTTAGGGTTAGGGAATGGGTTAGGGTTAGAGGGTTAGGGTTAGGGTTTGGGTTAGGGAACGGGATAGGGTTAGGGTTAGGGAATGGGATAGGGAACGGGTTAGGTTTAGGGTTAGGGTTAGGGTTATGGAACGGGTTAGAGTTAGGGAACGGGTTAGGGTTGGGGAACGGGTTAGGGTTAGGGTTACGGTTAGGGTTAGGGGTTAGGGAATGGGTTAGGGATTAGGGAACGGGTTAGGGTTAGGGGTTAGGGTTAGGGAACGGGTTAGGGTTAGGGAACGGGTTAGGGTTAGGGTTAGGGAACGTTAGGGTTAGGGTAGGGTTAGGGAACGGGTTAGGGTTAGGGTTAGGGAACGGGTTAGGGGTTAGGGTTAGGGAAGGGTTAGGGAACGGTGGGTTAGGGTTAGGGAACGGGTTAGGGTTAGGGGGTTAGGGAACGGGTTAGGGGTTAGGTTAGGGAAGGGTTAGGGTTAGGAAGGGTTAGGGTTAGGGAACGGTTAGGGTTAGGTTAGGGAAGGAGGTTAGGGTTAGGGAACGGGTTAGGAGTTAGGGAGGGTTAGGGTTAGGGAACGGTGGTGGGGTTAGGGTTAGGAAGGGTAGGGTTAGGGTTAGGAGTTAGGGTTAGGACGGGTTAGGGATAGGGCGTGGTTAAGGGTTAGGGTTAGGGGTTAGGGTTAGGGAATGGGTTAGGGTTAGGGGTTAGGGTTGGGTTAGGGTTAGGGTTAGGGTTAGGGTAACGGGTTAGGGTTAGGGTTAGGGAGGTTAGGGTTAGGGAGGGTTAGGGTCAGGGTAGGGTTGGTTAGGGTTAGGGTTAGGGTTAGGGGTTAGGGTTAGGGGTTAGGGGTTAGGGTTAGGGGTTAGGGTTAGGGGTCAGGGTCAGGCTCAGGTTTTTTTTTTTTGAAACAGTTCTCTTTACCCATGATCACTGAGTGACGCCTGGGGCAGGGAGGCCGACCAAGAGTCTCGGGCGAGGGCTCCCCCACCGTCCTCCCTCCCCCCACGCCACGTCGCCCAGTGGCATCGTGGAAAGAGGATTCTCCCATGCAAACCCCGGAGCCGGAGGGGACCTGGGAGCGCAGTTCTGCCCCCCCTGTCCCCGGGGCACGGACACGGCCACAGCACGGGGGGGGGCGGAGAGGCCCCGGGGACACGAGACACTGGGGAGGAAGAGGGGTCCACCCGCAGCTGACCCCAGGCACCGGCGACCTGATGCGGTGGCGGCGCGGGGATGAGTGGCACGTGGGGCGAGGCTTGTAGCAGCGAGTCCCCCCTCCCCTCCTTTTGGACGAAGAAGGAAGACTTGGGCCCCGCGACTGGGGAGAAGAAAGGGGAGCAGGCAGCTTCTCCTAGCATGCAGCCCGGGAAGGAAGCCCCGCTCCCTTCCCGCGGGGAAAGGGCACCCATCTCCCATCGGAAACTGATCAATAAATTACAAAGTAGAGAAAAGGGAGGTGGAAGTTTGGGGCGGGATTTCTTCCTGCCCTCTTCGTTCCCCCTCTCAGTCCAGTTAAGGAGGATTCCTTAATATGGATGGGTTTTATCCAATCAGTTGAAGGTATTAAGAAAAAGATTGAATTCCCTTGAGGAAGAGGGAATTTGGCCAGCCTTTGCCTTCAGATTTTAACTGCAATATAATCTATTTCCTAGGTCTTCAGATTTCCCATCTATGCTGCAGGTTTTAGACTTGCCAGCCTCTGCATCCAATCATGGGAGCTAATTCCTTAACCATCAATCAGTCATTCTCTCCTCTCACTCCCTCCCTCCCTTTGTCTCTCATTACGCTAGTTTCTGGGTAACTCTCTGAGAATAATGTGCATTGCCCACAACCCTAAGTTTTCTAATTTAAGTGGTTGGATCATGGCATGTTTTATGGTTAATTTTTTCTTTTACTAAAATATTTTTGCAAAAAAAATATGCAGTGGAAATTTCTCCATGGTCATTGGTCATCACTATATTTATTAAGTTTGGTTTGGTTTATAATAATAAATTCAAATATATATTATTAGTTTGTAAAGTAAGATAAAGTTAAAATAAGTAAAATACTAAGCTAAAATGGATTAAAATGCAATTCAGTCTTCCTTTTTGCTTGAAAAGAAGAGTTTTCCTGCAACTCTGCAAAGAAGCTACAGGAAAATTCAAAGAACAAGAGAAAATGTGCTCTGTCAGGCTGTAGATTAATGCTATGGGATGTTTGCTCAACATGTCCAGAAATTTAAGACAGAACTATTAGATATTTGAATCTTGGAGAATGGATAAGATATGAAGAGGAGTTGAAAAGTCTTAGGAGTATTTCTATAATATTTGGTAAGAAAAAATATTCATAAAGCCAAAATTTTGCTCTGCAATTAGACCTTAAAAATAATTTTGCTTTATTATGAGGATTTGGCCTTTGCTTTATTTATATTAGGATGTACCTGCTTTACCTTTGCCTTGCACTTAACTTTTAATTTTTTGATATTTTTATGTGTGTTATTTATGTCTGGCATATTTTATATATATCTTATTTGATAGATTCTCATCGGATATTTAATTTTAAACCAACTGTAATTATTTTTAATAGGAAAGTTTCATTTTTGTATGAAAAGATTTGTGCAAAATATCAACCTATAAAATATTTAGAACCTATTCACATAAGTAGGATAAAAACATTAACTTATACTTATCAAAAATGATCTATAACTTTCTTTCAGCATTGACGTGTTATTTTTTTCTTAAAGATTTTATTTATTTATTTGACAGAAAGAGAGAGCACAAACAGGGGGAGCAGCAGGGAGAGAAAGAAGCAGGCTCCCACAGAGCAGGGAGCCCCTGATCCCAGGACCCCAGGATCATGACCCACACAGAAGGCAGATAGATACTCAACCAATTGAGCCACCCAGGTGCCCTGAGGTATGTTATTTTTTCTACTCTTTTTTTTATCTCTTTCAGCTATATGTACTTTATAATGGCATATTACTTATATCCTTCAAAAAGTTTTTGTTTGTTTGTCTTCTTAGTCATTTGAGTTTTTGCTTTTAGACACAATCAAAAGAACTTCTATCAGCTTATAAAGACTTGTAAACACTCTTTTTTTTGTAAACACTCTTAATGCAGCAATTGAAAGCAAAAATCTCAAATTACTTGGATATATTAACTATAGGAATAAAATTGACAGTTATTACAAATTTGAAAATCAAATGCACAGCAACATATATAAAGACCTATACACAAAGATCAGATACAATGAGTCATATATATGCAAGGCTGGTTTTATGTCTAGAAAACAATTAATATAAGGCCTCATCATAATAGGATAAAATAAAAAAAAAGATTATCTCAATAGGTGTAATAAAATAATTTGCTAACATCTAAAACATTCACATTTTTAAAAAAGAGAACCCTCAATAACTAGTAATATAAATTATTTTTCTTACTCTGAAAATGGCATCTACAAAATAAATAAATAAATAAAAAAGATGACAACAAATAGCACACTTTAAATATTTCCTCTACCCCTAAGATTGAAAAATAAATAAATAAATAAATAAATAAATAAATAAATAAATAAATAAATAAATATTTCCTCTACCCCTAAGATTGGATACATGCCATACAGGAAGTTTTATCTCAGTACTTCTGCTTAACAGTATAATAGAGATTCAAGACAATATAGTAAATTAATAAAGAATAAATAGATTGAAAAAAGAAGAAATAAAAATGGTCCTTTTTCACAAACAACACAATTTCTTATGTAGATATTTTAAAATAATTTAAATGACTAATAAGGAAATAAATGACTAATAAGGAAATTTTAGCAAAGATGCAAGATACAATTAATGTAAAATGTCAATTGGATTTTTATCTCCTACCAAAAAAAGTCTCTGAATGTGAAATTAAGAAAGCACTCTTATTCACAATGACATAAAAAATAATAAAATATTTAAGAACAATTTCAACAAAAAAGTATAAGACAGGTACACCGAAAACTACAAAACACTCCTGAGGGAAATTAGGTATCTCTAAGTGAATGGAGAAGTATATCAAGCTCATTGATTGGAAGAATAAATATTGATAGTATGGCAATTTTTTCAAACCAATCTGCAAAATCAGTGAAATTCCTATTGAAATCCTTATTTTGTAAATTAGCAAGCTGATGATAACATTTATTTAGAAAAGCAAAGGATAGCTACGGCAGTATTTTAAAAATAAGTACAAAACTGAAAGACTATCTGAATTCAAAACTTACTCGAAAACTAAATTAAATCTTACTAATAAAGTATAATATTTTCATAAAGATAAACATATAAATCAATGGAAAATAATAGAAAGTCCAGAAAAACACCAGCATGTTTTTGGTCAGCTGATTTAGGGTAAAAAGTGCCAGAAGATTCAATGAAAAGAGGTCAGCTTCTCAACAAACAATGAGGAAACAACTGGGTGTCCCAAAACATACATACATTTAGTATAAATTGAATGAACTTAGATCCTTACCTCACACCATGCACGAAAACAAAAACAAAAGCAAACAAAAAAATCTAAAAATGAGCAACAGACCTATACACTATATACAAAAACTAAAATTATAAAACTAATAGAGAAAATGCAGGAAAATTTTGCGTGGTCTTAAATTAGGCAAAGGTTACTTATACATGACATCAGATGTATAATTCACAAGAGACAACATTAAAAGTGCAACTTTATCATAATTAAAAACTGACTTCTCTGGGGGCACCAGCAGCATATGAGGGCTCCTCATTATAGTATTATCATTTTGCTGAAGACTAAAAAAGAAAAGGATATTTTCATATACTTATTGTCCATTGGATTTTTTTTTTAAATAAAGTTTCTCCCTCCTTTGTAGGAACTGCTTGACTGGAGCAAGCAGTTCAAGGACTATTAGCTGATGTACGTGTCACATTTTAAGCAGAAGTATTTTAGGGAATAAGTTTTCTCTCTTTTCTTTACTCTTAGGTGTTAACTCCATCTGTTATTCTTCACTATAATTTCTCTGATGCTGTCAAAAAAGTTTTTTTTAATAGTTTGCCAAGTTTTTCTAATTCTTCTCAGTAGGAATCTATTAGTCTAATTTACCTAGACCTCCTTTAATAGAAACAGAACATACAATTCACTTTTCAACAATGTCAAGTATTTTTGTTATTTCTAAAATCAATTATCTAGACTAAAATTTTCACTTACCAACTTACATGATGTTGTGTTGGAAAAAGTTTTTTTTTCATTTCCAAGTTTTATAATTTGGGGTCCAGGGCCACCCCCATTTTATTCATAAAATGAAATAAAATATTTTCATCATTTTAAAGTTTATAATATGTGTTAATTCTTTACAGAAAGATAGAATTAAATGAAATTTTATTTTTTAAAGATTCTATTGATTGATCAATTTATTAGAGGTCACGCAAGTGGGGAAGAGACAAAGGGAGAGGGAGAAGCAGACTCCTCACTGAGCAGGAGATCCCAGGACCCTGAGATCATGACCTGAGCCAAAGGTAGACACTTATCATCTGAGCCACCCAGGTACCCTGAATTAAATGAAATTTTAATTTATTAAGATGCAATTTTCTGATAAGTATCAGTCTAAACAAGTATTGATATTAATTTTATACCGCAGTGGCTTAGAGTGGCCTTACTGTATTACAATCATAGAATGTTACTGAACAAAAATGGGATAGATTAACTAGAGTGATCATATACATTGTTCACAAAGAAAACCTCTGAATAACTTCCAGCTATTTTTACCTTCAAAAAGACCAAATGTCATTTTTTAAAATGATGTGTAGTTGCCTAAAAGCCATTTTTAATGCAAGGAAACAAGAAGGGAGTTTTACAGACTACTGGATTAATCATTTTTAATAAGATATTATTTATGAGACTTTTATTTTATTATTATTATTATTATTATTATTATTATTTTTAATGAACAGATATGTTCACACATGATTTTTTTTATTTTTTATTCATGATAGACAGAGAGAGAGGGAGGGGGGCAGAGACACAGGCAAAGGGAGAAGCAGGCTCCATGCTGGGAACCCATCGTGGGACTCTATCCCAGGACTCCTGAGCCAATGGCAGGCGCTAAACCGATGAGCTACCCAGGCATCCCCTATAAGAGATTTTTAAAAATCACATCAGTGAATGAAATAATAGCCTAATTGATTGAAATGATAGCCTAATTAACTTCTACTCTTGTTACAGCAGTTCACATTTGATTATGCATGGTTTAAGAGTTACTTGAGTTAATTACTTGCTTTTTGTCCTTCTTTATAATTTATGTCATAAGACTATTCTCTATATATTCAATACCATGTTAAACATTCTAGATGGAAGATAATCTTCCCATCATTTGAAAGTTTAGTTTGTACTTTTATTTTAGCTTTGACTGCATAATTTAAAAGGTTATAAGAGCTAGTACAGGGATCCCTGGGTGGCGCAGTGGTTTAGCGCCTGCATTTGGCCCAGGGTGCAATCCTGGAGACCCGGGATCGAATCCCACGTCGGGCTCCCGGTGAATGGAGCCTGCTTCTCCCTCTGCCTATGTCTCTGGCTCTCTCTCTCTCTCTCTCTCTCTCTGTGACTATCATAAATAAATACAAAAAAAATTTAAAAAAAAAGAAATGAATAAAAAGAGCTAGTACACAGGACATATTATTTAGAATAATGTTTTTACCCATTTTCTCTTTAGCACAGACTATTTTATAAATTTTGTCATTTGTTACTATAATATTTTCTTATAGTACTTCAAAAAACTATCATTTACAAATTACTAACAGATTTAATCTATTGTGAAAAAAATTTGTGTATATATATATATATATATTTTTTTTATAGTATATTTGATATAGCTTTTATCTTTGGCAACTATTCATAAAATATTTATTTGTTTTAAAAACACTTAAATAAAAAATAAAAATAATAAATAAATGAAATAAATAAATAAAAACACTTAAATATTCTGGCATTTTTCAAGCCTCTAGTTTCTTTAGCTTTGAACTGTCCAATTTATGTGACCTTTGGCTAGCTTTTGAAAATATGCTCTCAACACTTAGTTCACCACTGAGTTCCAATTTGTGATACACAGAGGGAACTCTAGGAGTCCATTTATATGACAGATAGAAACGTCCTTTTTCTTTCACTGAATATCACTTTAAGAACCTAATAGGGGGAATGTAGCTTTCACAATATCTTCAGAGCCTCAAAAACTCAGCTAACTCTATTGAAAATTAGAAGACTGTAGATAGCTGATTTCCCCAACTTTACTCAAATGCACAGAGTCAACTTTGTATATTTCATGTATTCAGTGTACATTGCTAGCTTTTAAAAGTGTGTATTTTTAATGTGATTTTAGATCAACTGTAACTAACCTCTTTTAAAATCTCTATTTTTTAAAATGTTTATTTTATAATCTTCTATTGAAATACAGTCAATAACTAGAGATAGTGCATTAACATATCCAAGATAATTGAGAAACAAACAGATTTATATATGCCACATCCCTCAAGAATCAACTATATTTTGAAATAACTTTTGCCAAGAAAATTTTTTTAAAACTCCACATTCCCTCCCTCATTAATGAAGTTAGTTATGTCCCCTCTTCTCCAATTTGGGCCTGTGTGCAATCACATTGGATTTAAAAATGACTCTTTCTATAATCAAGCACTTTATAGTATCAGACCTAAGGCATCTTTATGAATAAAGCATGCATGAGCAACAATGTTGGGAATTACGTGTGGTCAATATGAAGTCTTTGTAGCACTACGAGAAAGGTTCTTCCTCAGCCGTGAACTGGTGAGGTGAATAATTCAAGTAAGAATTGACATTGCTGGAGACCAAAATGCTGAAACATCTCTTGATTAGAATTATAAGAACATGAGAGATTTTTGGAGAGAGAATAAAGGTCATTTGGTCCATCAAGGCATATCCTTTTTAGTACTCCATTTCAGCAAGGATGGCATCTAATTGTTTCTTGAAGGACATCCCTGCTTTTTGCCTCAACAACTTTGCCTGCAGGCTCTTCTAAGCATTAATTATTCTCCACATGAAAAGGTACTTTCTGAAATATGTGGTGAATTTATTTTTTAATTTCCATTTATGTCTGTTTGTCCTATAATCTGTATTAAAATGGAAATAATAATTTGGGTTGACATTATCTGTGGCAGTTAAGACTTTATATGCTTCAAAACAGACAGCTCCAACTCTGTCCTTCATATTATATGCCCAGATTTATGGTCCTAACAACCAGCACTGCATAGCAAACAGTGGTAGGGGTCCCAGTGAGAACATTGAATACTTTGAAAATTCATAATCCCTCAAGTATATATCTTTTCTTTGTAAAATAGAGATGGGTACTTACTAAAAATAACTGAAAAGTAAATTAATTCATTGGTGTATTCCTTATCACTTGCATATATACATATATATACATGTATTTTTATATACACATTTTTTACCCAAGATCAAATAATTATTTCATCATATTTGACTAAATATTTACAAAATATAAAACATAATCACAACTTACACAAATTTGGAAATATGCATGTAAAATACATAGTATTTTCAAGTTAACCGAAAGCAAAAAAAATGCTATTATTCTGTAGACACAAAGAAATCTGAAAACTCATTTTTTCTAAACAGCAACTAACACCCTTTTATTTTTTGTTTTTTGAAATGTTAGGAAGGGGAAATAATTACTTATACAATACACATCTCCCTTTTGTAACATTAAATTTTAGAAGATCATTTATTCTGTTGCAATGACACTAGTTAACATCTTACTTAGGCCAAATGTTGTAATGAAATCTCCATGACAAAGACAGATCCAGAGTGACTGGTAATCCAGGAGAGCCAGATAGTTAAACCAATCATTGCTTGACATTAAGCTGACCACAGTGATTGGTTCTAGTTGATCCATTTAGATCAATGTTCCAAAGTTTGTTCTGACTTGTGAAAAACAATTATTTGTCTTCCCTTACATACGAAGGAGGAAATACGTGGCTTCAACTGGTGTCAGCAAATTGCCAATTATAAAATAATCTAAGACGTGAAAATGTGAAGTAGAGCCCTCCCAAAGTGGGAACTGAAGCCCTGGAGACCAATCTAAATTTCCATTTTTCAGTTACAGACCAGAGAAATTTGTTTAAACTCTTTAGTTTAGGTGTTTGTGACTATCATAAATAAATAAAAAAAATTAAAACGAAAAAATAAACTCTTTTAGTTTAGGTGTCATTAACTGCAAATGAAAGCATTCAAACTGGTAATCTAAATTTCATTTTTAAAATAAAATATATCGTTTTTGTGTTTATATAATGTTTATGTGCTTCACATCTGTGTGAGTCTAGATATTCATAGTTATGTCATAAACTATTTTTAAGGATCATGATAAAATTATGAATAATTAAGATACTCCAATTGCAACAGTTTAAAGGTAGGCAACACACATGCACACACACACACACACACACACACACACACACACACACATAGATATATGCTGGAAAAGAGGTAGATGGACTAAGGAGCCTATGAACATGGTCTACTGGCTGGTCCTGGCAGCATACCTACCTCAACAGTAGCTAGTAGAAACATCAAATCTAATTAAAACTCCCCCCCCTCACTTTTTCAGTTATTACAGTATGGTCAATACCAGCACAGTAACCCAAAATAAACTTATCCACGGGATTGACCATTCTTTACAATATCCTGAAATAGAATGTCAGTTTAGACTTCTCACTTACATGTTACTTCTGAAAAAAAAAGGACATAGGTGAAGAAAAATATTCTTTTACTATTATTATTGCTTTCAGGGCCCTTGTCATTAGTTTTTATTGTCACAAAAGTAGAAGAAAGTTTCATATGATCATGAGAGATAGTTTAATCACAAAGGAAGAGGAAAGTTATGACAAGAGAAGTCTTTTTCTTTTATCACAAGAGCAGCAGGAGTCTCCCTTTATCCTGAGAAAAGTGAATCTCTTTTCCCATTTCTCTTTTTGAAACCCCTTTTGGAATAGAGGATCATAAATTTTAGGAAGGAAGAATTGATTCTGAGGCAATTTAGAATTTTTAGGCTTATTTTCTAATTTGAAAAAGTTGTTTAACTTCTAAGATTGCTTTTTCAACTATAAAAATCATCCTAATGTATTAAACCCTAATGGCCAAGGAATTAGAAAACTTAAAATAGAAAAATATAGTGATTCATAAATTTGTTTATTCATTCCTGTGATTCCTTGAGTTCTGCAGAACATTCTATGGGCACTTGGTTACTGGAGATAAGACAATATAAAATTAAAGTATGCAATATGTGCAATGTAAGACAAGGTGAGACTTTAGAGTAAGAAGAACTCTTGAAATTTAGTCAACAGTCATTAGATTGAAATGACAAGTGAAAATTGACTTTTTAGTGGGTAAACTATACATTTCTTATCACACTATGTACACACTGTTCAAACTATCCTACTTCTGATTAATTTTATATTACCCATCAATTATGACTTTATTTGTAGTTAACAAAAAATGGTAAGTAGTAATAGGACTGCTTGAGGACATTCTCAAACTTATATATTCCTTTTTATGACAAATTATACTATTTTTCTAAATCATTTTAGTAATAGAAAAACTGAATTCAATACATTTTCACCATGCCAACTATTCAAATACACAGTTGAATTGATCTTGCATTTTCAAAATAGTTTAAATAAATTTTTGCTATAGTAATGAAGCATAGAGTAGAAATAAACATGCACACTTCTAAAGATTTAAATATTACATATATTATTCAGCCATTTTTCAATGGCTAGCAATTTCATATAGTTAATAAACACCTATTAGCTATATTAACATAGTTAATAGAAAGACTTTTTTTTTGCTAATATGTTTGGAAAAGCCAAAAGTCATGAGTATGATTAGAAAATTATATGAATCCTTGCTTTGAATAATTCAATCTAAACAACTGATTTATATTATTTGAAGCAAATGAAGATATGCTTGCCCTTTAGGTGTTAATTATTTCAGCAAAACTATAAATTCTTGATTTACAATGAAGCGTAAAGATTACTGTTCTAACATGAGCTTCATGCTTACCACATACCACAGTTACTCGAATAAATGACACCAGATTTCTTTTTTTTTATTTTTTTGACACCAGATTTCTAAAGCAAATAATTCCCTGTGAGTAAATTGCACTTTGGCTTGACACTGCCTCCCACAGAAGCGGGTATATCTCTTGCCAGTCTCTTCCTTCCCCATGATCTATCCGTTTTCAACAAACACATTTAACAGCTGTGGATACAAACAAGGCACATTTGGCAAAAGTAGGAACCAGATGCCAAAATCTGAATGTATGTTCTATTCAAAGCATCCAGCCCTGTTGCTAACTCCTTGGTGTCACCGCTGTCGGCTCCCTCTCTTAATCATCTACTGGCAGGCAACAGAGGCACATCTGGGGATATTGTCGAGGTGATGTAGCTGTGCTCTGGCTACCTTGTGAGTTGTAACCATTTTGAGGTAGCTTCCTATTTCTAAGAATGTTTTGAAAAAACTATTATGAAATATGTTATACATTATGACATGTATTTATATTTTTATACTATATGAAATACACACACACACACACACACACACACACACACACATACTGTTATGAAACACTAAAAGAGCTCATTGAAAATAAAAATCCCAAATTTAAGACTTTCAAATTTCTGCCTGGGAGCAAGACACTGTTATCTGAAATAGTTAAAACACATCCTTACAAAGTATGTGTGAACAAATGTAAGGTACAAATTAATAGTGAAATCTGCATGATAAATGACTTTAGCTACCTAGGCAGAGGATTTGTTGTAGCTCAGATTCTCTTATGCCTGAGGCTAGCTTGCATGTGTGGAGTTTATTTGGAATTTGAGCCCAGAGAGCAGAAGGGAGGAACAAAGTAGTGAGGTGAGGTGGGAAGGGGCAGGTAGTTCAAAAGGGAAGTAGTAAATCCAACAGTAAGGTAGGCATCTCTTGATTTTTGCTGGATCCCATGGTACACACTCTGGGGACGCTCCTGAAATATTTTTTTCAGAGATACATATCTGAGGGAGGAAAAGGGGAAACATTGATTTTTATTCCCCCATCTGAGAATTATTTCCTGCTTTCCTGTGCCACTTAGAAATTTTGGAGTTGTGCATGTGAGAATGTTGACTAGATTACTGTGGTCTCCTCATTGTGTGTAAGAGAAGAAAGCAGTATTTCACATGGCACGAGCTTGTGTCAAGGCATTGTTAAATTACACCCAAAGTTGCTGGATTCTGGAATCTAAGGTGGAACTTATGAGATTTGAGTTGGTAAATAAGCAGTAACAAATACACAGCTACTATTTCCTTAGCTTTCTACATACATTGTCACATTAATGTTCACAATAACTCTAAAAGTAGATATTCTTATCATTATGCTTCTATTTTATAGTTGAAACTAAGGATGTAGAAAAGTAAGGCAGTTTTCCCAGGATCATTCAGATAGAGAGGCCCAAAACTATAATTTGACCTTTTTCTGGATGCTGTACAAGATTCAGTCCCTGTTAACAGAGGCTCTTATCTACCAGTGACTTAAAGATCTGTTCCTCAGCACAGATGGAATGCTTTGTTCATTCCAGGTGATAGAAGGTCTGCCAGAGTTGCTACACTTGAAAATTACTCCCTAATGCTGACTCCCTAATGCTCATGCCTCATTCTCATCTATCACCCCTGCTCAGTTGACCTTCATTTTTTTAAACAAGATTTTATTTATTTTTTGAGAGAGAGAGAGAGAGAGAGAGAGAGAGAGAGAGAGCAGGGAGAGGGGCAGAAGGAGAGGGAGAGAATCCCAGGCAGACTGTACTGAGTGCAGAGCCTAGGCAGGGCTTGACTTTCCCAGGACTCTGAGGTCATGACCTGAGCCAAAAGTAAGAGTCAGACACTTACCCAACTGAGTCATCCAGGTGCCCATTAGGTGACCTTCCTATAGTGTCTCCTAGCTTCTCCCTCTGCCCCTAGGCCCTGACCCATTCACATAGTCACTTTCTTAGGGTTCTCCAAAAAGAATTGATAAATAAATCATAGCAAAACCTAACCAAACAGATTAAATATGTTTTTTTTTCTTTCAACAGTATTGAAATAACCATTTATTCTTCAAAGGAATTATGGGTGCTGTTCAGTCACTGGAAAAGGAAAACTGAAGAAAAATAGACCAAGAAAAGGAACTAAATCATCTATATTACAACCTACCATCATTTTATGTGTAGAAGAATAACCAATTTCTACAAACTATCCCTTTATGGTTTGGTTAAATTTAAGGTCAGAAGCAAGAAAATAATATGAGTGAATTAAATGTGCATTGGTTAACATAGATAATTTAAAATAAAATGCAGATATACACAGAAGTATATGGAAGACAACAGTTATTTTGAGTCTTACCTAGAGGAAAAAGAGTTTGCATTTCATAGGCAGAAGTGAAATCAATCTAAGTCCTCAAAGAGGAGTATGGGAGTATATAGCATTTGAAAAAGAAAATCTTTGGGCAGCCCTGGTGGCCCAGCGGTTTAGCCCTGCCTTAAGCCCAGGGCATGATTCTGGAGACCTGGGATTGAGTCCCACATCAGGCTCCCTGCATGGAGCCTGCTTCTCCCTCTGCCTGTGTCTCTGCTTCTCTCTCTCTCTCTCTCTCTCTCTGTGTGTGTGTGTGTGTGTGTGTCTCTCATGAATAAATAAATAAAATCTTAAAAAAAAAAGAAAAGAAAATCCTAATAGCTATGATAAGGTCTGGTGTGAATCGAAAAATCAAATTACTAAAATAAAAGAAATAAAATAGCTGATTTCTATAAAGTGAAATATGAGTTGGTAAGGGATCCAGATTTATTAAGGACAAAATTACCAAGATTTATTGATGGGAAAAGTTATGAAATACATGTATATATGTGACTCTAAGTCACATATTAGAGCATCAAGATTTCCTTAGAGTGATAGAGACATTAGATAGGACTGACAATTTCTAGGAAAATACATGATGGATGCTACTTTATTAAGAGAAAGAAAAAAGAGACTAGAAATGGCTGATCCCGGTAGAAAAATAAATATAAAAAGAGGTTTTTTTTTTATTTTTATTTTTTTTTTATACAAAGAGTTTTATTTTTTTAAAATTTTTTTAATATTTATTTATTTATGATAGTCACAGAGAGAGAGAGAGAGGCAGAGACACAGGCAGACGGAGAAGCAGGCTCCATGCACCGGGAGCCCGACGTGGGATTCGATCCTGGGTCTCCAGGATCGCGCCCTGGGCCAAAGGCAGGCGCCAAACTGCTGCGCCACCCAGGGATCCCTATAAAAAGAGTTTTAGATAGAATGTGGATCATACTACAAGCCTTCAAATGTTTTTCTAGTTAACAACTAAAGGGGAAAAGGTAGTAATGAATGAGACATAAGGTTGTCAGAAATTGAATACGAGAATCGGGGACATTATCAATATAGAAAAAATAGTGGTGTTGGCATCCAGTCCTGCCAAAAATCCCCCCAAAATATGGAAAAAAATCCTTAGTGTGAAGTAATTTATATCACAGAATGATTCCAGTGACAAAGAAAGAGCACCAAAATTTAAGAGATGAGGCAGGCATATAGACAAATGCAATGGAATGCTATATCAAGTTAATCTTACATTAACCAGGAAATACGATTCATCTTTAAATCTCTCAAAGTTCATTGTAGTCATAGTTGAATACAGAAAATTATTAGGTATAGTAAAATGTTTTTACTGAAACATTATAAAGTGAGCAAAATAAATGAAATATCTACTGTACTTCTGAAGGATGACCATGAAATTTTAATGCACTATAAGATTAATAATATAGCTCAATAAGATTGATATATTAAAATATATAATCTATTAATACTTAAGGAATTATAGTAGTATTTTTTTAAATTTTATTTATTTATTCATGAGGGACACAGAGAGAGAAGCAGAGACATTGGCAGAGGGAAAAGTATGCTCCCGATGAGGAGCCCGATGTGGGATGCAATCCCAGAACCCCGGGATCACAGCCTAAGCCAGAGGCAGACATCTAACCACTGAGATACCCAGGTTCCCCAAGGAATTTTAGTAGTTTGTCAGATAAACATGCAAGTCCTTTAGTTGTAGACTTCAAAATTTTAACTTCTACACCAATGAATATAAGATACATAATTATGTACGTAGTCCATTTTGCTAAGTAACATGACTACATGCATTTGAATAGATTTTTATCTAGTGAAAGAACTAACAGCATGACAGCTATTCACTGCCTCCTATGAATTGGAAAAACGGTATTGATGGTCTAAGACATGCATTTTTATTGTTGTTCAGTCAGAACTTGAAATATACTAAGAATTCCAGGACTCTGAGAAGTATTATGAGAAGGCAGAATATATTATTTTAACATTTGAAGCAAGTAATAAAAATGTCTATTCTAAACCGACATTCAAGTTTATTAATATATTAATAAGGGCAGCAATATGTTGTCATTTTTTCCTTAGAGTCATGAGGAATTATTTCAAATATGAAGCTACATATTATTGATTGAGAAACTTAATATATAAAAATTAAAGATGTCACATGTAAAAAATAAGATGTTCATCAGTTCAAACCAAAATCTCTTTAATATGGTTAAAATTTTATTTTACTAATCATGTATGTAATATGCTTAAGAAGCATGGCATTCAGAACTATATATGTTAAATACTTCACTTAAGAATTTTATTATGAGGGCAGCCCTGGTGGCTCAGCGGTTTAGTGCCGCCTTCAGCCCAAGGCATGATCCTGGAGACCCGGGATCAAGTCCCACGTCGGGCTCCCCGCATGGAGCCTGCTGCTCCCTCTGCCTATGTCTCTGCCTCTCTCTCTCTATTATGTCTCCCATGAATAAATAAATAAAATCTTTAAAAAAAAGAATTTGATTATGAGGGACAACTGGGTGGCATAGTGGTTGAGCATCTGCCTTCAGCCTAGGGCATGATCCTGGGGTTCCAGGATCAAGTCCCGCATTGGGCTCCCTGCATGGAGTCTGCTTCTCTTTCTGCCTGTGTCTCTGCCTCTCTCTCTCTCTCTCTCATGAATAAATAAATAAAAGATTAAAAAAAGAATTTAATTATGACCATGAATGCCTTTTTTATTTTAAAAGGTAAAGTTATTTTAACACACGCAATAGAGCAATGTCCACTCTTTGAATCATTTTTTGTTTTTGTATTTTAATGATATAGGTGGTTGCAAGCAATATTTTTGCAATTTTAAAATTGAAAACTTTTACTTTATGAATACTAAATGGCCAAGAACTAAGCATGAAGAGATGAAAAAAAGAGCAGCAGATGGGGAGGATGTGAAGCCAACCATACTTAAGAAGCCGAAACCAATTAGAAAGGTATCACTGAAAGCTATTCTACACAGCCGACCTAAAATGGAGAGCAAGTATAATAATAAAATGCCATGGTTGATAGCTCGTAAGGCCTGTGGAATGTCAAGAAGCAGTACGAGTGCAATGTTAGCACCTTAATAAGCAATTTATGAGTAATTCAATGCAAGACTGTTTCTGTTTTTGGAAATGAAAATAATCGATCGAAACAAGAAAAGTCAAATCGAAATGAAAATAATCGAATCGAAACGAAAATAATCGAATCGAAAAGAAGCGAATTGAATTGAATCGAATAATATCAAATCGAATCGAAAATAATCAAATCGAATTGGAAAAAAATCGAAACGAAAATAATCAAATAGAAACAAAAATAATCAAATCGAAACGACAAAAGTCAAATCGAAATGAAAATAATCGAATCGAAACGAAAATAATCAAATCGAAAAGAAACGAATTGAATCAAATCGAAAAAAATCAAATCGAATCGAAATTAATCAAATTGAAACGAGAGAAATCAAATCGAATCAAAAATATTCGAATCGAATCAAAAATACACAAATCGCAATGAAAATAATCGAATCGAATTGAAAAAATTCGAATTGAAAAGAAACGAATTGAATTGAATAGAATAAAATCAAATATAATAGAAAATAAACAAATCGAAATGAAAATAATCAATCGAAACGAAAATAAATGAATCAAAACGAAAAGAAATCAAGTAGAAGTGAAAAAATCGAAACGAATCGAAAATAATCAAATCGTATCAAAAATAATCAAATCGAAATGAAAATAATCAAATCGAAACGAAAATAATCAAATCGAATCGAAAATAATCTAATAGAAATGAAAATAATCTAATCGAATCGAAAATACTTGAATTGAAACGAAAATAATCGAATCCAAATGAAAAAAATCGAATCAAAACGAAAATAATCGAATCGAAAAGAAAAAATCGATCAAATAGCATCAAATCGAAAAAATCGAATCGAATCGAATTGAAAAAATAGAATTGAAACGAAAATAAACGAATCGAAACAATAATAATTGAATCGAAACGAAAATAAATGAATCAAAACGAAAAAAATCATGTAGAAGCGAAAAAATCAAATCAAATGGAAAATAATCAAATTGAATCAAAATTAATCGAATCAAGTCAAAAATAAACAAATAGAAACGAAAATAATCGAATCGAAAGGAGAAAAGTCAAATCGAAATGAAAATAATCGAATCGAAATGAAAATAATCGAATCGAAAAGAAACAAATTGAATTGAATCGAATAATATCAAATCGAATCGAATAATCAAACCGAATTGACAATAATCAAATCGAAATGAGAAAATCAAATCAAATCGAAAATAATTGAATCGAATAGAAAATAAACAAATCTA